>NC_089235.1:77802034-78022034 GCF_963924675.1 Phocoena phocoena
GTCCCAGACAGGGGAGCAACCTGCTGCGGTCCCTGCCTCTGGGTTACCTTCCCACCTCCCTTTAAACAAACCGACTCTCTGTGCTAAATCCCCTCCGTCAGAATAAGGCAACGGACACCTAGAGAGAGTAACTTGCCCGTGGTCCAAAACTAGGGAAAAGTGCCAGAATTCTAGGTCCAAATGATTCTAGAGCCATGACATTCACTTCCTGCATGAAGGCCCATCAAGGTGGGGTTAAAAAATAAAGTCACCCTCCTGGGACCCAGAAATCAACATTGCAAGAGTCCAGTGGAAGACAGGGAGCTTGATCGAGGTCCATATTGAAGAAGAAAGACCTGTGAGGTTTGCTAACTGCAAGAACACGAGGCCACACTGTGCTATAAACGCAAAGTAAGTTCATGTCTTCCTGTCCGGGGTGTGCTCCCTCCAGAACTGGCTGAGCTCCACTCAGAACACGTCTAATAGAGCACATTTATCCTCAGGGTATCCTTAAATAGGAACAGATCAGGGGAGGCGTCCTTGAGAGGTGTTGAGAAACCACATCACATTCATTTATTTACTTAGTTATTCACTGAACGCCAGACACTTTCCACATGTGAGTTATCTCACTTAATTCTCACAATAACCCAGCGGAGCTGTGGTCGTTTATCCCCCTTGGAAACCAAGGAAGTGCACGTCCTTGCTGGAGGTCATCCAGCTGGGAAGGAGAGGACCTGGCATACAATAGGTGCTCAATTAAGTGTCCGGTGTACAGCGGCATCACCAATTCCACTAGTTTACAGGGTGTTCAGATTTTTTAGTAGACTGATATCACTACATCATTTCAGAATGATCTAAACACAGAGGGGCAGCTGGGAAAAGGGTGATGGGACTGCTGAGGGTGCTGGTTCCTGGGAGGTAAGATTTAAGGACAACGTGAACGATTAATCACTGCAGGCCGGGACACTTGGGCACCTGACAGTAACCACAGGTCCAGGGAAAACCTCCGGGAGAGACTGCTAATCAGACCAGACCTGAAGATGAGGAGAGGCCAGGCAGGTTAAAGAGCAGTGGGACGCGTGGGGTTGACTCTGGACTTGGCGTGTATGTGTCTACACACCCTCCTGTGCGTGTGACGCATTCAATGGACATTACACTCGAAACACCTCCATACACGCTGGTCTTATCACCCTCCTCCTATAGAACGAATACTGTACGGAACACACAGATTCTAGATGTTTGCTGGCGATGATTTTACTTTTGAGTATGTGGCAGGAGCCTCCTCTGATTAAGTTTTACAAACTGACCTGACCGCTAGTGCTGCTGGATATATTACTCTCTGGGTATTTTGCCAGCATCCGACTCCACAGCGGAAGTTACTGCCTTCCCTCCCAAAGCACTAATGGTACCAAAATCCTCTCGATGACCTAGTAACTCACATTCTATAAGTATGTGTGAACCAGGTTAATACATTCTTTGTCTTTATTTTTCAATCCTACAGATTAATTTGGGATAGAAGGGTATATGACATACCAGGCGACATGAAGCCAGGGCAGAAAACCGTTCGGGCCCTGCTTGCTGGAAGCCCAGATCCCAAAGCCCCAGGACTATAGCAGTGCATGCTAACTTCTTTAAACAGCCTCTCCATCTGCCACAGCAGCTCTGGCCAACCTTTCTGTGAAATGGCAATACCGGCCAAGATACTGAGGCCCCGCAAAGGCCCCCCTCCCAAAGCTTCTATTGGGCCACTTCTGAAACCCAGGCGCCAAGACCCGGGCTCTCATTCAGTTCTGTTCCCATGGACGGGCAGAAACTAGGTGAGGGCTCTCAGCGCATCTCCTGCTGCACCATCATACGTGGGTCCTGACAGGACTGAAATGCCTTGGGAAGAACAGTCCGGGTTCACCCCTGCCTTTCCTCCTCCCCTTCCCCACGTTCACCCGCTGTGCCCCTACTACCACCCACACGTGCTGCCCCCTCTGCCGGGAGTGCCTGGCCCACCAACCCCGTGTGGCGCTGCCACCTCCTCCCAGCTCTCCTCTGCTTCTGTCCTCCCCCAAACGTGCAGGCGGGGTGTGGCATGAACGCTGCAGGAGACACTGAAGAAACTGAGTCTTTTTTCCCCAAGACACTTGTACACTTTGACCGTGCTAAGAAGGAAAAAAACCGTTTTTTTACGAGATTTATTTTTTAAGTTTTGCCCTGTATTGCCACAAAGTGTTTGTATGTGTGAGGTTTTTTTAAGAATTACATAAAAATGCCATAACACAAGCAACTCGAAAAAAGACTAGAAAACTTGGCAGGGAGGGTAACTCTTACTGTTAACTCCTTCATGGGCCTTCAGCAGGCTCCTTAGCGAGCCCCTCGGGTCCTGAGAATCAATCAGCTAACAGGTTCCCCTGGGTGGCCAGGGACAGAGGAGCCAGCAAGCTCCCCACTGTCAGAACTGCCCACGGCCTCCCAGGCTGCTTCTCACCATCTCACCTCTTCTGCTCTCGTTCGCTGTGGGATGAGCAGGGTTTAATGCCAGAACACCCTTGCTCATCTGGTGGATCGTTAAATTTCACCATTCCAGGAAAAAGTTGAGAGCAAAGAGCAAGCTAAGATGGCTTCTGAACAGCTCAAGGAGAGATGGACCCAGGCACCTGCCTGCCTCAGGCGCAGCGTGCGTTTGTGTATTTCAAGTCGGCCCCGCCCACGCTGAGTGCTGGCTTCCCAGCCCCACAGACACTCTCCCTGTACAGCTATCACGAAGCAGAAGCAGCAGCTCATTTCCCCACTTAAAGGGAAGGGAACTTAGCAGGTACCCATCACCCACCACGTGCCAGGCACTGTGCTGGGCACCCCAGAGGCACTACCAGTCCTTCTGGAATCACCAGATGAGAGCAGAGCTGGGCCAGGGGTGCCCAGGCTGCAACGCTAACCCACAAGCACTCAGCGGCCTGCTCAGGGCAGCCACGCAGGGGTCACTAACAACAAGGGGCTGGGAGCCAAACCCATCCGACTCCAAAACCCATCTCTCAAGTCACCGGCTGAAGAGAGGCCGTGCTACCACCTGCCCTGACAGAGGGAACAGCAGAGCAACAGGAAAGGGTCAAGGGCAGCACGCAAGCCGCGTGGAACCACGCTGGCTGCTCCCGCTACGTGCGCAGGCAAACGGCACAGCTCAAGAAGAGACCTGAAAACTGCCACCTAACCCCCGCCCCCAGCCCCAGAAAAGGCCAGTAGCTAAATAAGGTTCAAAGCCCTGTGTTCAGTAACCCACTGCCTCCAAGCTTAGGGTATACTCAGAAAGGGTGCTAGCTGCACTGCTTATTTCTGTGTTAAGTTCCGTGGCTTAAGAGTGACACATTCAGACAACAGGCAAGTCCACCCGTGGGGAACAGCTTATTCACCTTCTGCGGCCAAACAACTAAGGTATTTAGAGGAATTCACAGCGCACGGACTCTCCTCCAGCTGCAGCAGGACAGAAAGCCGAATAGCTTCATTGTCGGATTTAATATGTTTTTACGCCTCAAAAGTGGGCCTTTCTGGTTCTTTCCTTCATTACTGTGCTACAAAATGGAAAGTCCAGAGGGGCTTTTCAAAATCCCATATAATGATAAGCTATCAGGAATAACAGGATAAACATAAACCAAGAGAGTAGCATATGTCACTAATTTTCCCCCCTGTGGAATTCTGTTTCAGAAATAATAGTCATTATTTTAATGCTAGAGTTTAGTTTCATGCAGTCAAGTCATACTGGTTATGTGACACTGACACTACCAGAGGAGTCATTACTGCTGCTGACCTTCAACATCTGAGGACCTTTCATTTATGCTTCTAATTGCAGAGACTTTGCCACAATGCTGATGAGAGCAGGAAGCAGCAGGGAACGGCACCTCAGTCAAAACACTTATGAGCTGTTCATTATACCCACATGGAGCCGTTGCTTTTTGTCAAAAAATTAAGCTGTAAGTATAAAGAAATTAAGGGATGTGTATATGTATTTATGTACACAGGTATGTGTATATTAGTGTTTGTACACACACTCACGGGTATCTCAGAAGATTTGCTGAAAAGCAAATACAATAAATGCATCTCAATTTGGGCTTAATTGTAATAAAATTTATGACTACTTAAGTAAAGGCAGAAGTTTGGCTCTTTGAAAACCTACAAATAGAGACGTGCTCACAAACAGACTGAAATTAGAATCACTCCATGACAAGGGCGGGTGAACCCTGTCCTGATGGGTGGATTGTAAATGCTCAGCTCCAGGTCAGGAGCTTGTGATGGGGGAACACACGTGCCCCATAAGTGCCCAGATGGCAGTTCAGACCCCTGAGAGGCCCACAAAGTCCTGTGTGTCTCTTAAGTGTCCCTGATCCCATATACTGCAAATGCAAAAGGATTTTTTTTCTTTTTTTTTAACATCTTTATTGGAGTATAATTGCTTTACAATGGTGTGTTAATTTCTGCTGTATAACAAAGTGAATCAGCTATACATATACATATATCCCCATATCTCCTCCCTCTTATGTCTCCCTCCCACCCTCCCTACCCCACTCCTCTAGGTGGTCACAAAGCACCGAGCTGATCTCCCTGTGCTATGCGGCTGCTTCCCACTGGCTATCTATTTTACATTTGGTAGTGTATATATGTCCACGCCACTCTCTCACTCCATCCCAGCTTCCCCTTCCCCCTCCCCAGGTCCTCAAGTCCATTCTCTACATCTGCGTCTCTATTCCTGTCCTGCCCCTAGGTTCTTCAGAACCTTTTTTATTATTATTATTCCACATATATGTGTTAGCATACGGTATTTGTTTTTCTTTTTCTGACTTACTTCACTCTGTGAGTCTGTAAGAACAAGGATTAGAACAAGACAGGAAAGCAAGGAAGATGGAGGAGAAAAACACAAAAGGGAGACAGCCTCATCCACCAGAGAGCCGACAGCAGAAGTAAGAAGAACTACAATCCTGCAGCCTGTGGAACAAAAACCACATTCACAGAAAGATAGACAAGATGAAAAGGCAGAGGGCTATGTACCAGATGAAGGAACAAAATAAAACCCCAGAAAAACAACCAAACGAAGTGGAGATAGGCAACCTTCCAGAAAAAGAATTCAGAATAATGATAGTGAAGATGATCCAGCACCTCGGAAAAAGAATGGAGGCAAAGATTGAGAAGATGCAAGAAATGTTTAACAAAGACCTAGAAGAATTAAAGAACAAACAAACAGAGATGAACAATACAATAACTGAAATGAAAAATACACTAGAAGGAAATCAATAGCAGAATAACTGAAGCTAAAGAACGGATAGGTGACCTGGAAGACAGAATGGTGGAATTCACTGCTATGAATGAAAAGAAATGAAGACAGCTTAAGAGACCTCTGGGACAACATTAAGCATAACAACATTCGCATTATAGGGGTCCCAGAAGGAGGAGAGAGAGAGAAAGGACCAGAGAAAATATTTGAAGAGATTATCATCGAACATTTCCCTAACATGGGAAAGGAAACAGCCACCCAAGTCCAGGAACTCAGAGAGCCCCATACAGGATGAACCCAAGGAGAAACACACTGAGACACACAGTAATCAAATTGGCAAAAATTAAAGACAAAGAAAAATTATTGAAAGCAGCAAGGGAAAAACAACAAATAACATACAAGGGAACTCCCATAAGGATAACAGCTGATTTCTCAGCAGAAACTCTACAAGCCAGAAGGGAGTGGCATGACATATTTAAAGTGATGAAACTGAAGAACCTACAACCAAGATTACTGTACCCGGCAAAGATCTCATTCAGATTCGATGGAGAAAGCAAAAGCTTTACAGACAAGCAAAAGCTAAGAGAATTCAGCACCACCAAACCAGCTCTACAACAAATGCTAAAGGAACTTCTCTATGTGGGAAACACAAGAGAAGAAAAGGACCTATGAAAACAAACCCAAAACAATTAAGAAAATGGTCATAGGAACATACATATCAGTAATTACCTTAAACGTGAATGGACATGTTCCAACCAAAAGACACAGGCTTGCTGAATGGATACAAAAACAAGACCCATATATATGCTGTCTACAAGAGACCCACTTCAGACCTAGGGACACATACAGACTGGAAGGGAGGGGATGGAAAAAGATATTCCATGCAAATGGAAATCAAAAGAAAGCTGGAGTAGCAATACTCATATCAGATAAAATAGACTTTAAAATAAAGAATGTTACAAGAGACAAGGAAGGACACTACATAATGATCAAGGGATCAATCCAAGAAGAAGATATAACAATTATAAAAATATATGCACCCAACATAGGAGCACCTCAATACATAAGGCAACTGCTAACAACTATAAAAGAGGAAATTGACAGTAACACAATAATAGTGGGGGACTTTGACACCTCACTTACACCAATGGACAGATCACCCAAACAGAAAATTACTAAGGAAACATAAGCTTTAAATGACACAATAGACCAGATAGATTTAATTGATAGTTATAGGACATTCCATCCAAAAACAGCAGATTACACTTGCTTCTCAAGTGTGCACAGAACATTCTCCAGGATAGATCACATCTTGGGTCACAAATCAAGCCTCAGTAAATTTAAGAAAACTGAAATCATATCAAGCATCTTTTCTGACCACAACGCTATGAGATTAGAAATGAATTACAGGGAAGAAAATGTAAAAAACACAAACACATGGTGGCTAAACAATATGTTACTAAATAACCAAGAGATCACTGAAGAAATCAAAGAGGAAACCAGAAAATACCTAGAGACAAATGACAATGAAAACACGACAATCCAAAACCTATGGGATGCAGCAAAAGCAGTTCTAAGAGGGAAGTTTATAGCAATACAAGCCTACCTCAAGAAACAAGAAAAGTCTCAAATAAACAATCTAACCTTACACCTAAAGGAACTAGAGAAAGAAGAACAAACAAAACCCAAAGTTAGCAGGAAAGAAATCATAAAGATCAGAGCAGAAATAAATGAAATAGAAACAAAGAAAACAATAGCAAAGATCAATAAAACTAAAAGCTGGTTCTTTGAGAAGATAAACAAAATTGATAAACCATTAGCCAGACTCATCAAGAAAAAGAGGGAGAGAACCCAAATCAATAAAATTAGAAATGAAAAAGGAGAAGTTAAAACAGACACTGCAGAAATACAAAGCATCCTAAGAGACTACTACAAGGAACTCTATGCCAATAAAATGGACAACCTGGAAGAAATGGACAAATTCTTAGAAAGGTATAACCTTCCAAGACTGAACCAGGAAGAAACAGAAAATATGAACAGACGGACCACAAGTAATGAAATTGAAACTGTGATTAAAAATCTTCCAACAGGGGCTTCCCTGGTGGCACAGTGGCTGAGAGTCCACCTGCCGATGCGGGGGATACGGGTTCGTGTCCCGGTCTGGGAAGACCCCACATGCCACAGAGCGGCTGGGCCCATGAGTCATGGCCGCTGAGCCTGCGCATCCGAAGCCTGTGCTCCGCAACGGGAGAGGCCACAGCAGTGAGAGGCCCGCGTACAGCAAAAAAAAAAAAAAATCTTCCAACAAACAAAAGTCCAGGACCAGATGGCTTCACAGGTGAATTCTATCGAACATTTAGAGAAGAGCTAACCCCCATCTTTCTCAAACCCTTCCAAAAAATTGCAGAGGAAGAAACAGTCCCAAACTCATTGTATGAGGCCACCATCACCCTGATACCAAAACCAGAAAAAGGTGCTACAAAAAAAGAAAATTACAGACCAATATCACTGATAAATATAGACGCAAAAATCCTCAACAAAATACTAGCAAACAGAATCCAACAACACATTAAAAGGATCATACACCATGATCAAGTGGGATTTATCCCAGGGATGCAAGGATTCTTCAATATACACAAACCAATCAATGTGATACACCATATTAACAAACTGAAGAATAAAAACCATATGATCATCTCAACAGATGCAGAAAAAGCTTTTGACAAAATTCAACACCAATTTATGATTAAAAACTCTCCAGAAAGTGGGCATAGAGGGAACCTACCCCAACATAATAAAGGCCATATATGACAAACCCACAGCAAACATCATTTTAAAAAAAACCACACAACAGGAAACTTTTCTTTATCTGAAGAAAAGGGGGTCAATCAGAGGGGAGTGAGGGCGTGACCAGAGACCTGTGAGGGCCCCTGACGGGCGGCAGGAAGAGGAGGAGAAGACGTGGGGCTCGCAAGCAGGCCTCCCACGCGGCCAGGGTCCCGCGCACGCAGACCACCTGCAGGCAGAACACACCGAGAGCAGTCAGCACCCTCGGAGCAGGCAAGACGTGGGCACTTCATGCTCAGGGTCGTCCTCAGCGCTCCTGTGTCCTGCATTAACGCGCCAGCCGCGCAACAACCTGTGTGGTGGGAACTCGTGCCGGGTTCACTCAGCACCTCCTCTGTGACAAGCACTGTTCTTAGTTCCCGGGCCCCGGTGCTGCAGCAGTGAGGTAAACAGACCACCCCTACCCCCAGAAAGGCCTCTTACAGGTGTCGTTTTTACCTAACGAGAAAAAACTACCTGAAATACCACTCAGCTGGCACGTGGTGAGTGCTAGAAAGTAAAAGTTATTATTACTGCTGAGACATAAAATAACCCCAACAGCGCTACAAAGAAAATAACACGGACCCTGGAGGAGGGAGCGTTTAATTCCCTGTGGAAGAGCTTCACAAGGAGCTCACTCGTGTTCCCGGTTTAAGACATTTTCCCGTCTTCACATTCATAGTACATCATTTATTGATACTGACAGCTTTTTGGTACTGTAGAATATAAGTGACAGGAATTATTCCCTTTGTATATTTTGGAAGCAGATGGTTTATTTTCATTACTTTAATTCCACATGTAAATGTATGGCAGCTCGGGATGAGAATTAAAAAAGAATGACAGCTTTAATTTTTCACTTGCAAACGTGTTGTTTTGAATGGCCAGCCCGTACTACACATGATGGAACTAGCTGTGATCCCAGATACGTCATTTAACCTCTTCGGCCTTCACCTTCCCTATCCATACATAGAGTGAGGGTAATAATACTTGACCCCCTGCCCTCGAAGAGGCTAAACTGAGAGCTGGGCGAGAAGGTGACTGCTGACAGTGTTGGAAGGACCCAGCCCCGGAGGCTTCTCCAGGGATTCTGCCTGGTTCCCATGAGCGTTTCCAACCTCCCACATCGCTGCCAGTAAATGATGAGCGAGGGCTGACCAGGTAAATACGGAGAGTGGCCACCTCTCAGCCTGGGCAGGGATTGGCTGGAAAGGGCCATGAGAGGATTTTCTGAGGTGATGAGAATGGTCTGTGATATATCTTGATAAGAGTTTGGGTGAGACACACGTACTTGTCAAAACTTATCAAATGGTAACTTAAGGTTTGTGTATTTCACCCCATATACATTTTACCAAAGAAAAGTAAACAAACTTGAAGTCTAATTAATGATATGCATGCTAAAGTATTAATGGGTAAAATGCACATAAATCTACAACTTATTTTGAACGACGCAAAAAAAACAAGATGGATCAATGGATGGATAGGAGGCTGGATAGCCAAACATTATAGAACCTAGACGGTGGGTTTGCAGTGTTCGCTGTAAAATTCTCTCCGCTCTTCTGTATGTTTGAATATTTTTATAATGAAAGGTTCGAGAGGGAGGGAATGGCTGATACAAAGAATAAGTTCCACAAGAGTTCAAAAGCGTAAGAACACCAAAGGCAGGGGAACGCACTCGCTGCCTTTGAGAGACTCGCACCTGGCTGGAGGGAGACCAGACCACAAGCAATGACAACTCGGAATGAAAGGGGCTCCTCAGAAGTCACCCGGGCCTCTGAGACGACAAAGGGGGGCCCCAGTCACCCAGTCTAGGAAGGCTTCCCAGAGTGACCATGAAGCAGAAACCCCAGGATACGTTAACTGCAGAAGAGGAGGCAAAGGCAGGAATAGAAGTTAGCAAGTCGGCTCCTAGTGAGAGGAGATGGTTTATCCTCAAGTTTAGAGAGACAGCACGAACGTCCAGGAAACTGAAACTAGCTCCTAACGGTCAACGTGACGAGAGTTTAAGGGGAGAGGTGGCTGAGGCTGAGGCTGAAGCTTGGGGCAGAGGCCAGGGATACGGGGTCTGGGGCGCAGGGACAGCAGGGGTTTCCAAAGGAGAACCCTAAGGAGCTGTGCTTCGGAAAGAAGAAGCAAGTTTGTAATGAATAATGGACACGTGGTTACCATTTGGGTTTATTTGAGAAAAGGAAGAGATATTTTCCAGTTGCTAAGCTGTGAAGGCAAGGTAAATCACAGGAGATGTGGAAATTTTTACCATTATATACTCTGCAATTTTCTGCCATTCAATGCTCGCTTGTTCAGACATCAACCAACCCCTTTAACCACTTAATCAACTTCAGAATACCAGATGAAGGTATTTCATGTCAGGGAGGCATTTTCTACCTAATCCATATGTGTTTGCTCCTGAAAATAGGAGAGAAAGGGAAGAAAGGATGCGATTAAGGTAGGATCATCAAAATTCCCGAAAGACTCAGAGACACAAAACGCAATGACCATAAAAGAAAAGAATGATTAGGTGAACCATACTAAAATGAAGAACTTCTGTTTATCCAAGGACATGGCTAAGAGAGTGTAAAGGCAGCGGGTAGAGTAGGAGGGGATATTCACAGCACACAGTTCCAGCAAAGAACTTACACTCAGGATCAAAGACACCCTGCAAGTCAGGAGAGAGGGGCAGACAGAGACAGCGAGAGAGACAGACACACAGAGACAGAGAGAAACAGAGACACAGAGAAGGCAGAACACCCACCGGGAAAAAAAGGACAAAGCGCTGGTACGACAAAGGACCTGAGTATCCAAAACCACGTGAAAGGTGTTCAACTTTGCTGGTCATCAGGGAAATACAAATTAAACCCTGGTGTTAGAGCATTACACCCCACCTCCCTACCGTGGGTAAAATGACTACGATGCCACAGGGCAGAGGGGACTTGGGGCAGCCGTCACTCTCACACGATGACTGTGTAAATGGACTTTGGAAAAGTAGTTCTGAAGCCGAATGCCTGTGGCCCCATGGCCCAGCATCCGATCCTGGAGAGCCTCACGGAGATGGCGGCCTCGGCCCACCAGTGCCAGGAGCCCCAGGCCAGCAGCATCCTCAGCAGCGCCCAGGTGCGCCCAAGCTCCCACTGGATGCCGGGCTCACCTCGCTCCTACGTCAAAGGCATGTAAACACCCCGAAATCCCACCAGCTTGCTCTCCCCAGACAGTATAATTTCTCTACCTTTATTAAATGACCTGATTCTACTTCCACTTACTACTCTCGATGTCCTCCCCCCCACACACACACACAATATATCCCCCCTTTGATCAGTACCATTCACTAACCACGAGCAGACCAGGTCCTCTGCCGCATGCTGCCTCACTTAATTCTTAGAACAACTTTTCATGGTAAGGACCACCTCCCCTGCTTACCCAGGAGGAAGCTGAGGCATGTGAAGGACAAAGAGCAAGTAAACAGTGAAGCCAAAGTTTAACACAGGTCTTATGGCACCCAAGCTACGTGTGCCTTAGCACTAGGAAACAGAATCTGTCTTTAAGAGGGAGTGCACAGGCTCTAAGTGTTGAACCCACAGAAAACACTGGGCTGGATGGATGGATCCTAGATGGTAATGCTTCTGAACCTGCAAATGCTTCTCTTCATTCATTCATTCCAGGATACGCTTCCCGAGATCTGATCATTGTTAAGAGCACAGGGGATACGAAGGTGCATCCCGTGCTCCATTATCTTCCTTTGCGTGTTCTTCACGCATGATTAGGACAAAAATTTCACAGTGGTGTCAAATTAAAAGTGCAAGAGGGCTTCCCTGGTGGCACAGTGGTTGAGAGTCCGCCTGCCGATGCAGGGGACGTGGGTTCGTGCCCCAGTCCGGGAAGATCCCACATGCCGCGGAGCGGCTGGGCCCGTGAGCCATGGCCGCTGAGCCTGCGCATCCGGGGCCTGTGCTCCGCAACGGGAGAGGCCACAACGGTGAGAGGCCCGCGTACCAAAAAAAAAAAAAAACTGGAAGAAATTTTTAGGCTTTCTGAACGCTGGTTATCTAATGTGTCTCTTCTGCAAATAAAAAAGATAAACATTTCTGGTGTCAAACCTACTTAAATTCCCTACCTTTGGTGGTGAGAAGTTTTGAGGTGACTTCCAGTTTCTCCAGTGGCTCCATCCCAATATTTTCCAGCTTCACAACAAGGTGCTGAGTTTCTCCGTTGTAAAGCTGGACTGACACGTTAGTGGATATTTCATCACCAGAGGAAGGCTGCAGTGAATGTGCAGACCTAAAATAATAGTAATAATCATAATAGATTTTAGAAACACAGAAAAAAACAAAGGAAACCAATGGCATTTTAGAATTATTCACATCACCACACTTAAAACATTTCAGAAACAGGGACTAGGGAGCCTTGGCTTTAACATGGAATCAGCACCCAGCGTCCAGAACTCAAGGGCAAATTGCCACATGATAAGCGCTGTCTACATGCAGACGCGCCCTGGGTCACGGACCTGTCATCCACGTGATCGCTCTCACTGGGCCTTACTTTCTCAAGCGTGTGTGAAGCAAGAAAAAATCTTCATGATTGGACTATGGTGAGGACAAAAGTGAAACAATGAACTAATTCAAATGATCCGTGAGCATGCTGCACTCTTTGAAAATTTTTTTAAATCTCATGCTCAGAAATGGCCTGGGAAAATCCACTGATTTAAGAAGAAAACTTAAATGAACCATTCCAAATGATAACATGGGAAGTGGAGGAAAATGAAGAAAAATGAAAAGTACATACAACAGCCTCCACATCACAGGTAAAATCGATGAGCAACGCTGGCAACTCCTGACGGGACCCAGGGCAGCTGGCGGGTCCTCAGCACTGGTCAGCTGGGGCCCTGGACCAGAGGCCCCGAGCCTCGCCTGACACTCCCTTGAGGCTCCGGCACTACAGCCCTGGTCTGAAGCTCCAGCCTGAGTCCTACTGACTGTCACTCAATCCACAACGCTCATTACCCTGGTGTCTCCTTCCCAACCCACAGGCAGCAAACCCACTTCCGGGCAAGGAGGGACCGGTGACCACAGGGAAAAGGCTCTAGAGGCACAGTGGGGACGAAAGCCAGCCAACAACGAGGCAGGTGCGTGTGCGGGAGGTGGGGTTAAAAAGCGCATCCAAACCACATTTTCTGAAAATAACAGCATAAAGAATCAACGTGAATTCCTTTATACCTGTAAAGTTGTTCATGAGTCAAGAAATAAACTTTCTCTGTCAAGGAAGGAAAAGTGACTCCCGTCCTCACTATAAATGACTTCTTTCCACATTTTAGCAGGCAGTCCTTCTCTCCTTCTCAAGTGAAAGCTGTTTGTAGTCAATTTGAATTTGCAGAGAAGGTGTTTAGGAAAACTAAAACACAGCCTGCACAAATTACTCTGCCTCTCAAGCAAAGAGGATGCCAGCCCCTCTGGTACGGTGGGAAAAGAAGGAGGGAGAAAGCAGAGAACCATGCAGCCTGGCCACAGGCCTGGCCCGGACACAGGCGCTGAGTGTCCCAAAGCACAGCGTCCCACCCATCAGAGCCCTGAGCTGGGATGAGACGAGGCTGGCACTGAGAAGGGGCCCATCAAGTAAGTGACTGAGCTTTTGAAACATTTCAGAAAATACCAAGATATATTTTATAAAAACAGCCCAAAGGATAAACATTAAAGCATTATTCATATGAGCAAAAATTGAGACAATCCCAAATTCCAAAAGCAAGGAAATGAACGGTGATGAGATTCTGAGATACCTTTATGATGTAATTTTTTAAGCAATTAAAATAGAAATGTTTAGCTAATGTTATACATTTATGCAAGAAGTAATCTATGATAGTATATAAAATGTAGTATGATCTCAACTATTCAAACTTTTTTTTAATGGATAAACAGTGGAAGGAAACACCAGAAAGCATTAATAGTAATTCACTCTGAGGTCTCCCTTTCTTCTTTATGCTTTCCTATAATGCTAAAGGGAAAAAAAAAAAAAAAAGACTATTTTTTAGAAGATAAGACTTTTTCTTAAGTTCTCTAAAACCTCAACTGTTTCTCACCAAAATTACAATTCCAAAGCCTAATTTCACATTTTGTTCTGATCTTGGTAAGAAACACTTCAACTATATTCCAGTTTGCTGCAAGCAGAGCACACTGCCTACTGGTTAACTCGAAGAAACCCTTCGCCTCTATTCTGGTCGTAACGATCACAGGTTAACTCAGACTCTTGGGGCCCCTGCAGAAGGTGTACCGAACAGCACTCCTAGGTGCCCCTCTTGTCAGCAAGCAGACCCAGTGCTGCGCGTGCTCTACCTGGGCAGAGACGTGCTGATCTGCAGTCTGGGCAGAGCAGGGATGACTTCCACTGTGGAGCCGCTGGTCTTTATTCCCGGGAGATTGTCCAGCAAACAGTCGCTAAAGACACCAAAGACGGTGGTGTGGTAACCTAGGGACAAAACGCAAAGCTTCACCACCTGAAAAGGCTTCATGAGACACCCACGCCTCAAGGCAGCCCCGGGGTGACAGGAACGCAGGGTCCCTTTCCGACCTGAGTTGAGATTTAGGCCCCGTCGCCTGCCAGGCTCGCCCACAGCTCCCACGCTCAACCCCAAGACCCTCAGTTTCCTTGACCAGGGTGCAAGCAGCACCTGCGTGCCCACTTCACAAGGCTGGCTGCGTCCAAGCAACAGTGTATAAACTATAGATCTCACAGAGCTTAATAATTAGTGTCTCATCCCTTTACCAAGTTGCTTTTCAAATTTATCCATCTCTAAAATGAAAATGATAGTTTGTATTCCTTTCCAGGACATAATGTAACTTAATAAGTATTTGAAAAAAATGATTCAAAATCTTCTGTTGAGAGATGAAAGTTCAAGAGTCAGTTACTGTTTTTATAGCTGTTACGTGATATGGCAAATCTGCTCGATGTGTACAAGTACTACACTGTAAGATTAGCAAAATTTCCATGGAAAAAAAACCCTCCATGGGTTAGATAAGCACTTGAAACTGTTTAAGCAAAGCTTTAAAACGGCTTTTGAAATTCTGAGATAATTATTATAAACAACATTCACTGTGTAACAAAATCAAATAATACTCGATGGCTAAATGCCTAGGGTGACAATTTTTCTGCATTCATATTAAGTGGCTACATACTCAACAAGAAGCAAGCTGGCACCTGATACAGCCTCATCAATGCTCCCCTTTACCTTCCGCCAGTTCCAACTGGCCCCTCAACTTAAAATAACTCCAATTCACAGCACCCGCATTTCCTTTTTTTAAAGTGTGTTCCTTCTAAGACTCCTTTAAATTAACTTGTGAACCTTCTCCTCCCCAGAAACCCACAGCTGGCACAATGCCCTGTCATACTGTTCTTTCTATGAAACCTGATAGAATGTGGCTTTGTCTACGAGGCAACCTTTGTTTGCAGTTTCTTAATTAAAATCAATCATTTTCCTTTTCTCACCCACTGCTGAAGGTGACTGCAAATAAACTGAAAATCTGATGACAATCCTGTGTGTTATGCCCAGTGATACTTCACACATAAGGCTCCCCAAACAATGGACACCAACTAGTCTGTCCCAGCGACCTCTTGTCACCGAGGCTTCACTACTCATCCGTGGACGTGTTGGTCCTCGGCCGTGTGTCACTCTGAATCAAGCCTTTTGGTCCTGGCTACTTCCTCTCTCGTCTGTCTCCTCTGCTCTATTCCCAGCCACAGCTGGGGTCCGATGTCTGACATCTTCTCCCTGGGCTATGGCTGGAGCTTCCTAGTTGGTCTCCTTTCCCCAGTCCTGCCCGCCTGCAGCCCGTTCTCCAACGTAGCAGCCTGGAGCAGCTCTGAACCGCCCGTCAGACCATATCTCTCCTCTCTTCAAATAACGCAGCAGCCCACACTGCCCTCAGCAAGACTTATGAGGCCCTCTGGGTCGGCCCTCTGTCTGCCTTCCCAGACTCATCACTACACCCCTCTGCCTTAGACCAGTTAATTCTGAGCCCCCCTCCAGCTCCCTCTGCACCCTGTTCTCTCTTACCACCAGGTAGGTAAGAGCCTGGACCAGATGTTCTTCCTGCCTGGATCCCCCTTACTCTCCATCCCACTCGTTCGGATAACCCCTAGTTCGCCTTCAAACCTCAGGGTCACTTGTCAGGAGAAGTCCTTCTCCGCCCACCTCCCGTTCTGGGTCACCCCTCCCCCACTGCCCACAAGCCAGGGCTCAGCCCATCTCAGCACTGCCTGCAACACACCCTCTCCTAGGATGCTGTTGCCTCTCTGCTCGAGACAGCGAGCACCTTTCCCAGTGAATGTTTGTTCTTTCAGCCACCAAATAGCTAAGAGCTACTACGTGCCAGGTGTGAGGATACAGCCAGGCTGGCAAGGAAAAGGCCAACAAGCCACCGCGATCAGTGACGTGAAGGAGGGGCCCGAGCCAGCAGAGGGGAGCTGAGGACGATCTCCAGGGGGAAAGGAAGGCTGGGCTAGGCACTGGAGAGGGCCCGAGCCAGCGGAGGGGAGCTGAGGACGATCTCCAGGGGGAAGGGAAGGCTGCGCTAGGCACTGGAGAAGCACCAGGGTCACAAGTCTGGAGGCACACCAACAGAAGGAAAGCATAGCGTGTTTCTGGGACAGGAGTCATATGAGCCGGCAGAGATGAGCAGGGCCCAATCACACAGGGCTCCACAGCCCTGGTAAGGCGGGGAGCCCTGATGGAAAGCGCATGGTGAAGGCGGTAAGACTTCCAGTCCAGAGATGACATGACCAGACTTGCCCTGTGGAAAGGTCACGTGGCTGCAATATGGAAAGAGTGAGGGCAGAAACACCAGTCCTGATGCTTCTGTGACAAACTCTAGAAGAGGGTCCTGTTCTGCCAGGCCAGAGCGGCTGTGGAGGTGGAGGGTGCGGATGACACGGTCAGTGTTGTAGGGGGCAGCGAGGAGGAGACAGGAGCGGGGAAGGATGACTCCCAGTGCCCGGGCAGGGCAACTGGCCAGACGGCAACGCCCTCACTGGGACAGGACCACGGCAGGAGGGGGAGCTTGGGGGATGAGGTGACGGGCTCCGGCTGGGACATGCTGTATGTGACGTGCCCACGAGACAGCCAAGAAGATGGGTGGGAAGCGGCTGGATGTGCAGGTCCAGGAAAGGGGTCTGGACAGGAGACGTGGCCCTGGGAATCAGCAGCATGGAGATGGGACCTGAAGCCAGGAAAGTAGATGACTCTGATGGGACTGCCGAGAGACAGCAGGTGGAGAAAGGAGGGGAGGAGAGAGGAAGGGCGGGAGGGGGTGGGGAAGGGAGGAGAGGCAAGGGGAAGCAGGAGGGAGGGAGGGAAGGACAGAGTTCGGTGCAGATTGAAGGGTCGGGCTGAAGAAGAAGTGCCTGCAGAAGACACTGCCCCAGAATGACAGGCAGGAGAGGCAGCAGAGACGCGAGGGTGACCAGGTGAGCGCACCCGGGAAGGAGGCGGGCAGCGGTGCCCAAGGCTGCTGGGCAGCGGAGTTGGACAAAATCTGAAATGTAGGCACCGGATTTAGCCAGAAAAATACTGCCAGTGGCCTCGGTGACAGCAGTTTTTGTGAGGTGACGGCTGGATGTGCACGATGCGGTGGGTTGGAGAACCAGCACAGAGGTGGAAGCGTGGATTCAGCGTGTCCAGACAGCTCTCTGAAGAGGTCTGCTCGGAAGGAGAGACAGCAGATGAAGCCACAGAGAGAGGAAATCGTGGGCTCGGGGTGCGGGGGGGCAGGGGGTTTTAACCGCAGTGGGAGAACCTTGGAGCGTGTCTGCGGGCTCCGGGGAAGACAGACAGGAGCGCGGGGGGTGCCCTCCACATCCCGCACACTCTACATGGTTCGTGGCGTGTCCCAAAGCACCGCCATCCATCCGTGACCTGTTAACGGGCGAAGACCGGAATGCCGGGCGGCACAGGAGCCAGCAGCCCCCGAACCTGCTTACCATTCACAGCAATCGTCCCCGTCGTCTGCGGGACCCCAACAAGCGTCACTGGGTAAAGACCAGACTCAGCCGGGAGGGAGAGCGCCGCGGGGAGAGATTCAAACTCCACTCCACTTGTGAGCAGCCCCTGGAGCAGGTGACAGAGGACGGCAATGAGCACGGCCCTAACCCAATCCCAAAGCCACCGCTCTTGGTCGGTCCCGATCGGCCCCCAAGCATCGTGCCTCGCCCACAGGAGACCCCCGGGACTCTCAGAAGGAAAAGCCTCATTAGCGGCTCTTATAAAAGTCCACAGGGAATTGTAGAGATGTCCTCAAAGTGCGATGAACACAAAACAATCTCAAAGTGGACAGCACTGTGGGTGCTTGAACAACAATTCCATCTTTAATATTAGCCCCGCTTGATATATTTTTAATATTTGTTCTGCTTTCTTGTTTTACCAAGTTGGAATGTAAATGAAAAGAAAACATAAAATATTTTATTTAGAAACAAAATGAAAAACATGAAGTGTGGAAATAGATCATCAGTTAATATCCTTCCACCAGTGCATCTGTGAATTATCAGTTCATCTCACTAAGCACCCGGCCCTATGCTTGACGGCAAACAAGACAGGCTCCCTGGCCTCCAGGAGCTTCCCCGTGATTGCAGGACCTCTCCGCACTCAGGACCTTCTCCTCAACACTGTAACAGAGGCCCCATCCAGCACAACAGCCAAGAGAAGAAAGAAACGGCATGAAAACAATTATTCACACACACAAAAACTGTGGAACCTACGAGGAAAACTGAACAAGGGCACTTAGCCAAGTAACAAAGTCAGTATTAAAAAGGCAAAAGTATTTCTATAATCTAGCACTAAACAAAACATATTAGAAAATATAATATTACAAATACCGTTAACAAGAGACCAAAAACATCCCCTATCTTGGAATCAGTCTAATGAGTGGTCTGTGAGATTCCCGCGCTGAAATCTACAGAAGATGGCTAAGATACATTAAAGAAGACCTAAATGTAGGAGGGATCCTGGATTCTTCCCAGGGGGGTTGTTTTCCGCAGTGCTATGGTCGAAGCAGTCCTGAAACTCTTTTAGGTCTATCCCAGGAGCAAGCAGATGAGAAGCGTGCTAATGTTGCTGTGAGCCCAGGTTCTCACACTGGAGGGAAGGACGCGGATGTAGAATGGAGGAAGGCGAGAAGGACCCTACGGAGACGGACTAGAATTGGAGGGATGGCTGTGAAGTCAGAATGTGTGAAGTCTGTACTTGTATTGTGTATATGCATGTCTAAGGGCACATGTATATGTATGTACACACACGTGCAGATGTATGCATGTAGGTACGTGTGTAAGCACGTGTCTATGTGTGCGTGCACGCAGACTTTTCCTAACCCTGTCTACAGAAAGTACCCAGAAGCAAAGGCTCTCCAATAACAATGAGCACACCTGCGCCCAGAGTCTGAGCAAAAGCATGAAATGATCTAACCATGTGTGAAACAGATGTAGTGGCCAAGAATGGAAGCAGAGAAACCAATTAGATGGCTATTGTCTCCAGGCAAAATGTATTGGCATTTGATTTCTTTTTAAAATAGCTAAAGCAAATACGGCCAACTGTGAGCATTTGCTAAATGTGAATGGTGGATATACGAGGGCTTATTATTCCCTGTAACATTTCATACGCTTGAAATATTCCATCATTTAATTTTTAAATTCTGAACATGAGTTGTGGGCTATCTCCTAGAGGTAACTTATTTTATTCTTTGTTCCTCCTCATTTTTTATAAAAAGCACATATTACTTTTCAGCCAGATGTAAATGAAAGCTTCTTTTTAAGACTAAAAATATGTATAAGAAAGAATAGCAGGCAAATGATACTTTAACCACTTTGGGGGAAATTCTCTAAACAACTATTATTCCTGGTTTAGGCCAAGAGACAGAAAGTCACTAAAGGGCCTGACCAAGAGCTAAACCCTAAGGTTGGCACATTCTTGTGCAACCGGAGAGGAGGGAACACTCATCCCTACAGGTCATTCTTGGAGTGACCTCAGGGTGGTAAGCTTAATATTCAGCTGAATTTCTAAGAGCTCCAACAGATTTGGGAAAAACCATGTCTCATGCCGGAGGCCTAAACATCATCTTCAATAACTCCCAGTCTGCCTCTGAGCTCCCACTCACCCTGTGTCCTCAGTGGGGCCTCCCCTAACTCTCCACGCGGCTCCTGCAGCCCCTCATGCACCCCACCACGGCTCTGACCAAGGTCACGGCAGGGGCCAGGCCTGACGCGTGGCACAGGCCCTCAGCAGGACACCTGTACCGACAGCCCACCTCCCACCCTGAAGATGAGTCATAAAACCCCAAAGGAAGGCATCGCCCAGCTCAGCACCATCCTTCACACAATGCCGAAAATTTACAAAGTGGTTCTATACAATAGTAAACATAGAGAAGACTTGAGGACTGGAATCCACCCGATGGCAGAGGGCTCCGCTCTGGAAACACTAGGTCTAGCTTGGTGAGCCATATGAATCTCCTTCCCGCTCACTGCAGAATTAGGGGAGCAGTTCCAATGGACAGCAGTGCAAAAAGTGAGCCTCTAACGCCGCACACAAACACAGAAAGAGAACATCAGATTTCAAACCCAAGGGAAACTTCGTATTAGCAGTGTAGCCGTTTATTCTCTTCCGAATAAAGAGCTCGCTCTTCCCTTAGGCCTTGATCATCTTATCACCTTGTAGCAGTGCAGTAACAGTGATATTGAGTGGTGGGCTCAATACAGGGTTTGTAACCTTGCTAATCTCATGTAAATTTCAATATAATTATTTCAAATCTTATATGCAATCAACTAAGCTCTGTGTGTGTTCAAATCCGAGATGCCTTTGTTCGTTGACTCACACATCTCACTGCGTACCAAGCACTAAAGACATGGGAAGGTCAAGATGTAGTCTTCACTCACAAGAAGATTATAATCTTTGGCAAAACAAATATTAAAAACAGACATAGGGTTTCCCTGGTGGCGCAGTGGTTGAGAGTCCGCCTGCCGATGTAGGGGTCATGGGTTCGTGCTCCGGTCCGGGAGGATCCCACATGCTACGGTGCGGCTGGGCCTGTTAGCCACGGCCGCTGAGCCTGCGCATCCAGAGCCTGTGCTCCGCAACGGGAGAGACCACAACAGTGAGAGGCCCGCGTACCGCAAAAAAAAAAAAAAAACAGACATAGATTGTAGGCAGTATGCCTGAAATATTAAGTTAAAAATTTATTTTAATGGTAAGTTGATGTTTAGCCCAAAAGGGTCAAATGATTCATGATACATACCATGTTTTCAACTCGGAGTTCAAATGGCATTGGGTTATATACCATCAGCTGAACTTCACACACATCTCCTTGAACCCACTGGAAATCTAGAAATACACACACACAGAAGAGTCCACGTTTTAGCTGGTGTTTCTGCACGTTTCACATGGTTTCAGATTACTGTCTGGCAATTTTTTTTCCAGTGAAGCAGTGGGCATTGCGATCATCCTGAGATACACAGTTTAAAGCTATTTTACCGCTACCTTTCTCCAATGCAAAGCACATCATCCCTGCCACTTGGATGCCTTGTGACTGATGCCTCCCTCCCTCAGTGCCAAACGCAGCTGCACGAAACTGGAATCAATCCAGACAGCACTATTCTTGGTGTAGAGCCATACGTCACACGGACCTTTGCGGGCCCAGAGGCTGGTACTTAGGAAGATGGCACTGTAGTCAATTTTAAGTGGCACATAGCGTGGTTTCTCTTTCCCCTCCCTAAGTTTGTGAGAGAAGACGGTGGCTTCTCCTCCCTGTCCACTCCCAGGTCAGCTGCAGTCCAACACCTATGGGAGGCAGAATTCTGAGATGACCCCCAAGACTCCCGGCCCCTGGTCCACATGCTGTGTCATCCTCTACCCCTGGGTGTGGAGATGACGATAGGCTATGTTATATAACAAAGGGGAAGGGGGCTTCCATGTCTGATGAAGGCCCCTAAGCAGTAGGCTCTGACTTAATCAATGGGAGATTATCCTAGGAGAGCCTGGCCTACTCAGGTGAGCACTTGGAAGGGAACATACCCATCCTGAGTGAAAAGATTCAAAGCATGAGAGGATGTACGGAGGAGGCCATGTGGCCAGGACCCAAGAACGGCTGCTATGAGCTGAAAGTGGTCCGGCTGACAGCCAGCAAGAGAACAGAGACGTCAGTCCTACAACCACAAGGAATGGATGAAGAACCTGAGGGAGCCTGGAAACAGATCCTTCCCAGTCGAGCCTCCAGATGAGAACACAGCCCCACCTGACACCTGGATTTCAGCCTGCAAGACTCTGAGCAGAGGACCTAGCTAACACATGCTGGACTCGTGACAGTAACAGTGAGAAAATAAACTTGTGTTCTTTAAGCCACTAAATTGGTGGTCACCTGTTACACACAAAAGAAAAGTAATAAGGTCCCCATCCCCACTGCACTGCCCTCTCCTCCCCTTAAGATTCTTCATTAGGCAAACTGGAAGGGGCTTCAGAACCAAGTAACACGTGTTGGGCAGGAGGTACTGTCCAGCCCTTGGAAGGCTGTCTCTTACTCCTCATAATGACCTGGTGAGGTAGATATTACAATCCCACTGTTACAAGGCAGGTACTCAAGGTCCAAAGAGGTTAATAAATGTGCTGGGAATCAGACAGCCAGTAAGTGGGGCAGCAGGGATTCAAGCCCAGGTCTTTGAACTCAGAGAAGTATCTAGACTGGACAGTGGTGGTTAAAGGGTTTTTTCTACAGTAGACACTAAGATTTACTGACTCGAATTATTCAGCTTTCACAGGCTTTCATAAAGACACCATTTTTCCCAGACACTTCACACCAGGTCCCCTGCACAGAGACTAAGACAGGTTGCACCAAACCTATGGCATCCTGAAATTGCATGCAATGAAGAAGGAGCCCACCAGGTGAGTTAGTTTTCAAGATGCTTTGCACAAGCAGGCGCCCATTTGAGCCTCTCGACAGTACGGTGAAGCAGTCAGCAGAGCACATTTCACCCTCGTTCGCCAACAAGGAACACTGAACCATCCACCATCGACGGCCCTAATGAATGAGGCAGCCGAGTCCAACTCCTGTGTGCCTGGCCCCAAAGCCTCTGCTGCTCCCAGGCTGCTGCTCTCCCCCCGTTGGCTCCAGAAACCCACCTCTCTTCACCCAGCCTCAGGCTGGGAACCTCCACGGGAGGGAGGGGTCACAGAAGTCCTTCTGCTGAGACACGGTGCTCCCACCCCCATCCTCAGCAGCATCACTGAGCCCATCACTGCCTCAGCGGCCAGCACCCCAGCCCTTCCTCACTGCCGATGAAAATGTCATTTGTTTTAACAGCTTGCTATGCCTGATGACGAAGGAACTGTTTGTCTTCTCTCCCACGGTCAAATAACCAGCATTTCAAAATTCATTTTCCTGGGGTTCTGAAAGGAATCGTTTATACTTGCAGTCCTAGTCACTAAAGGTAAACCTAAGATAAATCCCTGATTACAGGAATAGTTATTTGTCTGAGAGGAGATCATCTCCTTCCTAAGCCTTAGTGTGTCAAAGCACACGGTGGGGGCTTCCCTGGTGGCGCAGTGGTTGAGAGTCCGCCTGCCGATGCAGGGGACACAGGTTCGTGCTCCGGTCCAGGAAGATCCCACATGCCGCGGAGCAGCTGGGCCCGTGAGCCATGGCTGCT
Organism: Phocoena phocoena; assembly: GCF_963924675.1. Lineage (NCBI taxonomy): Eukaryota > Metazoa > Chordata > Mammalia > Artiodactyla > Phocoenidae > Phocoena > Phocoena phocoena. The sequence goes on from NC_089235.1 coordinate 77,825,745, forward strand.
GAGCCTGTGCATCCGGAGCCTGTGCTCCGCAACGGGAGAGGCCAAAGCAGGGAGAGGCCCACGTACTGCAAAAAACAAAAACAAAAACAAAAAAAAAAGCACACGGTGGGGCCCCTTCCTCGATATTTTGTCCCAGAAACCACAGGAAGGAACAGCACTGAAGGCTATGAAACGCCCTCTGTATCGGGCCCTCTGCACACTGTATTGCACGGCCCCCACGTGTGTTCTTAGCCGTGGACAAACAACATCTTTCGGTGGCTTTTGTTGACAAGCTCCTCTCTTTCCACCACACTGGCTGGACCCATCTGGCAGGTGACACTCCTGATTTCTCACGGCATCCCCAGCACCTTGGACAGTGCACACAGCGCTGCTCAGAGCCTTGTGGGAAAGGCTGCTGGATACTTCAAGAACATTATCTCACTTGACCCTCAGAAGAATCCCCCTAGTGAGCTTCTGGCGCCCGGTCTCTGTAGACGGCACAACTGCAGCCCAGGGAGGCCCGGCGGCAGCCCAAGGCCATCTGACAGCTCCGGCCTGGCCAGGCCACCAAGCCTCCTCCGGGGCAGCTGTCGACCCGGGCGAGAAGCCCGGCTCCACCACCAAGTCCTGGCACAAATTATGCTCAGGACGTGTACAGCCATCACCTCGGCGTGGAGGCTAACTCGGACGACAGAGATGCTAGCAACACACAGATGGAAAGACTGATAAATTATTCCAAGATAGCGTGGAAAACGGTCGTCTCAGGAACTGCCCTCAAGGGTTTCCTCTTCTCTAATATTCTGTGCCCCTTGCTGTGATAACTCCCCCAATGATAAGATTCGTTTATAGAGACTGGGATCCTAGGTTAGAGACATGCGATTCTTCAAACCTCCAGGCAGGTCCTCGCTGATGAGCCTGTTGCTGAAAAGATATTAGAAGCCACAGAATATCAATTACATGTCCGTACCCGTGGGTCTGCAACAAATAACATGCATTTTGGCTGAAGTTTCTGTTATATCCCCAGAAATCTTGCATCATCCACTGGATTTATCCTCAGCCCAGATGAACAGGTGCTTCCTTCTCACTGTTATGAGGAGCTGTATTTTAGGAAAAGGTCCCTGGGCTTTGAGTCACAAACCATGGACACAGCCTGAGCTCTGTCCTTACTAGCTACGTGACCTAGGGCAGGACTTTACAATCTCTCAGTCGTAATGTTCTCATCTGTAAGTTGGGAACACAACACTTGCAGCATCACACGGTCATGAGAATCGCTGGATATGGTGGAAGCCCTCTGCAGCAGATGCAGGGCGTTCTTTTCATACAAGGAAGCCTCAGAGGTTTCTGAAGATCAGAGAGGAAGAAAATCAAGAGGAAGGGCCAGCTGCGAGGGCAGGGACCCTGCAGCCACACTGTGCCAGGCTCGGGGGCCACATTCTGCTTAACGTTGTCTCTGTCTCCAATTTCCTCATGACGTTTGAACAAGGGGGCCCCACAAATCATGCAGCTGGTTCTGAGAAGGAGTCTCACTCTTCCAGTCCCCCAACTCGTCTCTGGAAGTTTCTCTAAACAAAATGGGTGAAAGTTTCCTAAAATGTCCTTTAGGGGAGAAAGCTTATCATCTTCCCTAACGAGATCCAAAAAGACCAGCCAGAGACTCCTAGGAGGTCCAAGAGACGAGCCTCATTAACTCTGTAATGACAGGTCCAGGTCCACCCAGGGGAAAAGGGGCCCAGAAAGTGACCTGCCCACCATCGAGAAACAGTGAGACTCGGACTGGAACAAGCCCCCCCACCACCACACCTCCAAAGAGATCAAAGGAGGCACCCACGCTGGCAGACGTGCACTGCTCACCAGCATGCACTGGAGCGGGCCTGGGACCCGGCCTCCCTGCTCAACCACGATGTCCCGCCAGCTGCCCTGCTCCCAGACTCCCCAGCATGCTCTCCAGAGCAGAGAAGCAGTAGGGAGGCTGAGGCTGTCTTTCAAAATCGACAGACTGAAATGAGAATGTCAAAGCAGCTCAGTGCTTTGTGACCACCTAGAGGGGTGGGATAGGGAGGGTGGGAGGGAGGGAGACGCAAGAGGGAAGAGATATGGGAACATATGTATATGTATAACTGATTCACCTTGTTATAAAGCAGAAACTAACGCACCGTTGTAAAGCAATTATACTCCAATAAAGATGTAAAAAAAAAAAAGACTTGCCTTCACACAACAGAGGGCCTGCGGGGGGCGGGCCTGCCCCCCTGACAACCAGGAAACAGTTGCAGCTGGTCACTCGTTCTTTTTCACAGACATTTACTGCTCGTCCTTTGCTGGACCATGGAGAGGGGGCTGCATCCCCTGCCACTGCCACCACCGCAGCCCAGGCTGCCACAGCTGTGGTCACCCTGCACCACCGCCACCGCCACCACCCAGGGGACCCCCGGGAGTGGAATGGCCCCTGCCCTCTTGCACCTTCACCCCCACTGGGGAGACCCTCATGGCAGCCGGCTGGCAGGGAAGTCAGGGAAACCTTCAGCCCAAGCAGCACAGGGGGAATGGCGGGTAGGGGTCAGAGGACTAAGAGGCAGTACCTGACCTCCGATATACACCTGTGTACACTGATTTGTTTCACCCTTACAATGCCTGACAAGTGATAGGGGCAGCCATGCCTACGTGATGGATGCGAAAACAAAATCATTTCCCAGGATGCAAATGGAACAATATCAGAGAAAGTTCAAAATCCTGTCGTTTTAAATATATTTAGTTACTACCTGTCACTTGTCTCTAACTTCTACGTACACCTCACGACAGCAAGGACCACGCCCGCACTTCTCACGGTTAGAACCCACAGGGCTGGGCTGCCACACGCCTCACACACAGGGAACTCGGGGAGTTAACTGATGGATGAGAGAAGGAACCAATGAACCAATGAAGGACTGAACCAAGAGACATGCACGCGCGCACGCACGCACATCGAGGCTGTAGCATGCTACACTTAGGGCTTCCGCTTTCAGAAATGTACCAGAATTTACAATCAGATGCTATTTTTTAAGGGCATCACCCCATATTTCTTCCTTTATTTTCTTGTTTAACTAGAGCCCTCCGAGCCACACCTTAGAAGCCCACCTGCTCGTCTGGGCCAGCTCTGCTTCCTGAGCCTCCGGGAGGCCTTCCGAAGTCTCAGCTCGTTCCATACATATGATCTCCCCAAACTCAACAGGTGAGTCCCAGGTGCTGCTGGCGGCAGACCTAGGTTCAGAGCGCTAGGATATTCAACTTCCCGGGTATTACTGCCTTGCTGTCAAAGCTGACCTGGAGGATGCGGGAGGTGGGCAGCTGTGTGTTATCATTGACTGAGGCCCATGCCAGGCATGCTGCACACATTAAGGAAAGCTGGAGGGCCCTGGTTAGAACAGCACACTTGATCTGAAAAACTGGGAGTTTCTCATTTCTCTGAGTTTGCTTCTTCATCTGGAAAAGGGAGGTAAAAATTACTTCCTCCAAAAATACCAGGAAAACTAACTGAGCTAAAATGTGACAGCATTATACAAAGCACAACTTGAATCAAAGAAATGGTGAGCATTACCAGAAAGCACAGGGTCGTTCTAGCACGCCTACCCTCACTATGCCCTCTGTCTTAGGGAACAGCTTAGAAACACTCATTTTTCAAGGTGTTCAGGTGGTTTAATACTTGTGAATGAGGTTTTTTATGAGATCTTTATAGACTCCAAGAAACTCTCCTGCTGGTGCGAATGTAAGGAATCTCCACCAAGGTTATGGGATGTGCGTCGTGCTTGGCCTTGAGCTCCACGGTACGGGGCAAAGGCTCTGCTGTGCAGTCAGTTACCCATCCTGAATCTCAGCTTCCTTGTCTGTAAAATGGGGTCACACCATCCACCCCACTCCTTCATTCACTCCACACTGTTCTAGCAGGGGGAGATGGGGAGGACGGGAACATAAACAGAGGGACGCATCTAGGTGCTGTGAAGGGCAACCAGCAGTGAGGGGAGAGTGGGGAGAAGCGGCCTGTGAGGTGCGGGTCAGAGGCGGCCTCTCTGAGCGGGGCCTGCAGAGTGAGCGAGGTGGGCAGGGGGTGAGCTCTAGGCAGAGGCGCAGCGAGCCCTGAGACTGGAACGAGACAGCACGTCCAAAGAACAGAAAGCAGCCGTGTGGCTGGAGCCGAGGGGCACGAGTGGAAAGGTGGGAGGTGAGTGGGAAAGGCAGAAAGAGCGTGGCTGGCGCTGTCAGGAGAGCCCGCCGCCCGGCTACGGGGTGTGACAGGACACGTGCATCCTGGGAAGAAGGGCCTCATGAGGTCAGGACGCCTTCTCCTACATCAGGGCTAAGAAGTTAAAGGAGGAAAAAGGACAGAATGAGAAGCGAGCGCTGACTTGCAAAAGCTTCGCACGACTTCTACTGAAACCCCAACCAGTGACGGGCCTCTCAATCCTTTAGCTCTGTCACTGCGACTTGCAGGCACCACGATCTCAAAATGCGAGGGGCCCGAGGAAGGGAAAGCTGGCCAGGAATGAGGCCTGCAGCACGGCCAGGCTTTGGGAAGGACACGGAGGGAGCCCTGGGGTCCGCGGTGAGGAAGGAGAGGCGTGGCCGTGGGCTGGGACGTGGCTGGGGAGCCGAGCACACAGAGGGGCACACTGGAGATTCTCAGGAACGCGTGTTCCACTCCCGGTCAACCCCGAGACCATTCATCTCCCCTTGCTGAGTCACCAGGCATCTCGGAAGTGGCGATCCTTAGTGCGCTACAAAACAAGCGCTGTCAGCGTTCAAAGGGGAAAATGCTACGAGGTCCTTATGCCCCAGTCGGTCCTGAACGTAAGTCAACCTTTAATCTCCTTTGATGATTCAGAAGTTACTCCAGGCCTTGGGAAATCACCCTAATCTCCTAGTACCTCTCTTCTGTAGTTTACATAAGTCTCAGATAACAGAGGTCTTCTGGTTTCTAGAACTTCCACAAAAACTGCCTTTTACGAAATAGATATCAAAAAGTCAGGTCTATAGGCAATGGCCTGGCTAAGGCAGCAAACTGAATAAACCTGTATGAGGGTATATACACACATGCACGAATGAACTGCAGTCAAGTCTCAAGCTTTAAAATCTAGAAGAGCCACCAGGAGCTGGGCAGCAGAGCACAGCCAGAAAGCCAGGATGGGCGGCCTACCTATTTTCCTGTTCCGCTCCTCCCCACGGTTGTGTGCGATGATCGGTGAGTAGATGAAGGGGCTCTTGGTCGACACGCTCTGGCCCAGCAAGCTTTTCATCTTCTGTGGCCGGAGGCTGGCAGGAAGGTTCAACAGTTTCACATGCCTGTGGTTCCAAAGGGAACAAAAATACTTCAGCTGCCTGTTCGCTTGGGTTCAGCGTAAATACGACCAGGTATCAGATGTTAGAACGACAGTAAATCAAGCAGCAGATAAACTGAGGGGAGGAAAAGTACTCAATTTCGCAGGACAAAGCGGAAGAAGGCTGCACACGACCCCTCCAGACCATCCCAGGGAGAGAAGACGTGCACGCCGGGCAGCAGCCACGCCCCTGGGCCACTGCACTGGGGCCAGAGGGGCCACTGGAAACTGGTGACAGCAGGAGACAGTACACCCTTCAACCCCAGCACCTGTGACCTCCCTTGGGAGCAGCTGGGCAAGACAGGGCTCAGGGTCTGAAAAGCCCCGAGGCCTGAGGCTGAAGGGACAGGGTCGGGGAAGGGCTGGAAGGTGGGCGGGACCCTTACTGCTCCTCCCTCCCCATCCGCAGCCCCTTTGCAGGAGGTAAGGCCGGAGGGTGGCGAGGGGAAGCAGTGCACGTCCCTCGAGGGAGACAAACCACTTGAAGCGGTGCGCTGGCCTCCAGCTCTCTCCTTTCCTCTGTAAGGCCACAGGTGGACGTGGCCTGGATCACTGAGTAACCTCAGGGAGGTCAGCCACCCTGGAGAACTCACTGCCCAAATGGTATCAGACTCCGTGTGAGTGGGACTTAAATCTGGGTTGTAGTGAGGGCTAATTTTTCCGAGATTTTAGGGATAATTTCTCTGCCACGGCACAGGCTAACCTATACTGACTATATATATATATATATATATATATATATATACCCTATAGAGACCCCTCACGGAATCCACAAAATCACGCCTTTCTCAGCTGAAGGACTCCCAGCCATCTAGGGCAACCCTGCCCGGCACACAGGCAACCCCAACACACTCAACCGTCACTGACAGCTCCCCGAGCCCAGCCCCGGGAGAGTGAGGGTCGCGCGCGTGACTCCCACCTATGCCCACAACGATGCAAGGAAGCAGACGGTGCTTGCACACCAAAGCCCTTCAAACCAAGGGTTGTATCTTGCACACTTTCTCTGACTCTTCTTGTCCTTGCAAACCCCTCTGGCATGCTTTTCTCGTGCGGGATCAGAATCACTTTGCTTTCTATCTGTTGCAGTTGAGTTGTGAGCTCTCCAAGGACAGGGGTACCCAGGGCCCCATTTGCCTCTCCAGTACTGTCGCAATACTTCAATGTAGAGCTCTCGATAAATGTTGCGTGAATAAACTCCCAAAAGCTGGATTGCAACCTCAGCTTCCAAATCTTCCAAAACCGTATATTTAAGGCTAGGCAGTTTATCCCTAACAGTTGCAAATCCCAGCCCTTTGTGCACATTCAAAAAATACCAGCTGCACTGCACTGGGACGAGGGTGGGCAAGCCCTCGCACTGGCCGAGATGCCACGTCTGATGTGCATCTAACACCCTCCACATCCAACCCAGGGGGGTTCGCCTGCTCCCGAGAAGCAGCTTCAACAGACACAGACCTGACTGCAGTCTGAAGGACCTACAGCTGGGCAACGGGCACAGAGGGCTTCATCTGCCTGGACCTCAACCCTCTCACTTGCAAAACAGGAAAACTAATCGGCACCTGATAACGCTCTGCAGAAGGAGGACACCTCCTTTCCGCCGTTCCATGCTTCCATGAGGAGGGACATCCTTAGGGTAGTGGTCCTAACCTCGCTCTTGCCCACCCTCACTCCTCCTAAGGGAGGTGCTAAATTTGGAAGGAGAACCAGCGTGTGCACCTCTCAGGCCCCGCCGCGAGCACGTATTCAGTCCTGCTCTCTGCGCGGACGGAACAGGGCCTCACAAAAAAGCACACCGTCACCCGGCTCTGCCAGAGGCTGGGGCACAGGTGGACAGCCCTGAGCCACTGCCATCCACCTGAGACAGACGCTTCTTTCTGCTGATTCCAAACTCAGGCAGAGAAGGGGAGTGGTCTGAAGCAGAAACCTTCGTACCTTCGCAGGGTACTTTGAGGACTGAGTTAACACACGTCAAGCACCTGTAATAGTGCCTGTCCCCTAGCAGGTGCACAAAAGCCTTTCTCTTTCCTCCCTAAAACAACACTCGTTTACAGGCACAGAGAGCCAAGTCCCTGCGCAAAGATCACAACACCGCACCGGGACAAAGAAGCGAAGTGCTGGTCCCAGTGATGTTGAGAGCAACCTGGGAACCTTAGACCAGCACCGTCCACTCGAGCCTTTAAGTTTACTCATCTGTAAAATGATACCATTTTCTTGCAACACAAATAGCATTCTACTCTGTGCCACCGTTGCCACCTAAAAATGAGATGTCTTCTGTGATTCTAGGAATCATGCACACAAGCACAGAAATTCCAGATCACATAAAAGCTTATTAAAATATGCAGAGGAATTCTGAGGGCATGGTCAGCCAGAAAAGTAACCCGACAAGCAGTCATGGCATTCATTTATAACTCAAAACCTAGCATCAAATGTCTGTTTATAAAATGTACCCAGAGAAACAATCATTCAAGGCACCTGACCTAAAGGAAATATAATTCATTTAGCATAAATTTCTGTGGAACTAATAATATTATATTTGGTTTATGAAGCTGCCAACAGTAAAGAAGAATTCCAGGGATGAAGTGTCCAAACCAAGGATTATTTTTAGGGATTCCACTTGGAAACAGTTGACATTTTAAAATCTGACTTCTCAGTATACCGTGGCTAATTAGGACCATGCAAAGCAGTGGTGGAACACTAATTAGGAAAGTGATATAAAACATATTGGTGGGAAGAATGACACAGGAAAAAACAGCTCACTTTTTCTTTCTTGGTTTTTAATTCCTCAAGCTTATTCACAGGGGAGACATATCTAAGAAACTCCCAGGGCTTCCCTGGTGGCGCATTGGTTAAGAATCCACCTGCCAACGCAGGGGACACGGGTTCAAGCCCTGGTCCGGGAAGATACCACATGCCACGGAGCAACTAAGCCCGTGCACCACAACTACTGAGCCTGTGCTCTAGAGCCCGCGAGCCACAACTACTGAGCCCATGCGCCACAACTACTGAAGCCCGCGCGCCTAGAGCCCGTGCTCTGCAACAAGAGAAGCCACCGCAATGAGAAGCCCGCACACCACAACAAAGAGTAGCCCCTGCTCGCCACAACTAGAGAAAGCCCACGTGCAGTGACGAAGACCCAATGCAGCCAAAAATAAATCAAATAAAATAAAATAAATAAATTTATTAAAAAAAAAAAAAAGAACCTCCTGGATATCTCTGCACAGATGGGCAATGGCCAAAGCTGGCCACACCTTCCACATTTGGAACAAAGTGAGGTCATCTACTGTCTCAAGTCCGGGCATGACGGAGACAGCTGGAGAGGACCCCCCACGCCAGTCAGGGCAGTGGTGCAAGGCTTCCCGCTCAGACTCCCCATTGACACCACACATTTCTCATTTTATTCGAGAAGCTCAGGTTTGAGGAATTCGTAAGGAGGTTGTGGGCCTGGCGATTACACCAAGTGAGACAGAAGATTCAGGACGTGGCTGTGAACCTGGTGAGATCACGGAGCCGCATCCTGATGGGCATCCGGGAGGCTGGCCCTGCCCTGCTTCACAAACCAAGAAAAACTGCCCTGATAGCGTGGCCTCTAAGCCCCTTTCAGAATAAACACCTGAAATCCTTCCTCAAATACAATTAACTTAAAACCTGGAGTTTTAAAAGTACCAAGGCCACTCAGAACGACTCCAGGCTCGTCCTGACTGGAGGGTTTCGATCCTTATCAATTAAAGCAGCCTCATCCACCCTGGCTCTCTGCCAGGCTGAAGCTCAAGGTCAGCTTGTCAAAGAAACAATCAGTTCATCCCCACCCCACCCCCGTCTCACCCCAAATTAAAGACCCACTGGTTTCCTGTAAATGGCATCTAAACTCTACCCCAATTTCTTCTTTAACAATTCACAACTTGTAGCGTGTGAACAATCTACAGGATTATTAGTGGCTTTTGCATACATTATTGTTTTTGTGAATTTTGTAAGGAGTAACATGAACTTCTCTCTGCTTTAACTCTGGACAGTAGTAACGGATATGGGTTTGGCAGTCTCCTGGCACATGGGATCTTGGCATGTTGACCATCACTGAGTCCCTGGCCCTTAGCATTGAGCCAAGCACATCTCAGGCACTCTATAAATATCTGATTAGTTGAATTTCAGAACAGAATTAAAACAGGGATCTATACTGGCCCTTTTTTAAATTAAATTGCATCGTGATTACTTGACACAACTTTTGGGTGAACCCAGTTCATGCTCCCATGCTACACAGAACAAGTAAATATTTTCCTATAAATTGATGAAATGCCTTTATTGTCAAAAACAAGGAAAGTCCTCACCAGAAAAAAAGGTTCCACTCATCTCTTCCAAAACCAGAAGTATAACTATGAGGCACCACTAACATTAAATTAGCGCATGCCTAACAATTCTATTCAGCAAGTCTGATCATTTACTCATGAATGTGGATATTTTTCAGGAGCTTCCGTCTTCAAAGCCCTTCCTATAGCTACAGGGGGTGTCTTGCAATGACTGACTTGAATTTTTGTTTTGAATTAAACTGACTTAAACATTAAGTCCATGTTTTCCAGGCATAGGCCCTTGAAACATTTGGTTAGAACATTAAAATAGTCCCAGACTAGTTTTCTAAGAAAAAACATTGGCCGGGTCCATGGGTACTGTGTCAGCCCTCTCCAGAGAGAGATGAGGAACACTGATTGTGTGAGAGAGCAACAATCCCACACGCAGTGTGAACACAACCATTCCACACAAAGTCACACAACACCTACGCTGCTCCAGGTCCTGACTGAACACCAGTAATATGGGTCTGCCACCCTCAGTCAGCATCACAGAGCACCTACCATCGCCCTTTTTTTCTCCTGAGAATATAACTTTGAATTCTCTGCTGCCTGACTCTTGCCAAAAGCTGACTTACGAGAAATCACCTTCATGAAGGAGTGCTTGATGTATAAACAGTCCGTCCATTACACTACGTATGGCTGGGACAGTCCAGACTGCTGTATTAGAGTGCTCGTCTTAGCTCAGGCTGCTCTAACAGAATACCAGAGTCCGGGCACCTTAAACAACAATACTCATTTCTCACAGTCTGGAGGCTGAAGTCTGAGACCAGTGTGCCGGCATGATCGGGTTCTGCTGAGGGCCCTCTCCCTGGCTCACAGACATGGTCACTGCATCCTCACGTGGAGAAGAGAAAGAGCTCTGGTCCCTTCATCTCCTTATAAGGGCACTAATCCCATCATGGGGGCCCCATCCTCATGACCCCATCTAAACCTAATCAGCCCCCAAAGGCCTCACCTCCAAATATCATCCCACTGGGGTCAGGTCATTGGCAGATGAATTTTGGGGGGACACATACACACAGTCCACAGCAGAGCTGCATGTTTGGACCACACTGCTCTGTCCTCTGGGAGAGCTGGGTGCACCCAACCCCCTCTGGCATCAAGCCTGTAGTTTGCACTGAGGAATGCCACGAACAAAACAACCATGAGAACCTGCTTCAGATTTTTGTAGGGATATTTTTGAGGACATTATTCAATATGTTCCCTTTAAGAGAACCCACAAGAGGGGTTTCCACAAGCCTCCTTACTGTGAAGAGGTGTATTTCTCCAGTGTGACTGGTTTGTGTCTGCTTATGAGACAGAGAGTCTTGTAACCAATCACATTTCCTCCTATACCCATTGTTAATTATTGACATATGATTAACAGAATCATGCTTTTCCCCATCTCCAGCCACTATGTAGGACCCTTACTTACCTTTCACTCTGGTGACTTTATTTTTAACATAACATTTCTATGAGCTGCCTCAAATGTTTTATGAAAACACGGCAAAATGTGTTCCTGCATCACAATTACTTGAAACCATTCTGGGGCGAGCCCAGTTCATGCTAGACTAAGATCTGAAGGGCAAGCTTATTTGTTGATGAGAATAGATGGGAAAGAAGCTTCCTTCCCCTTTCCCTCCCGCCCCAGCAATTCAGCCCTGAGTCCATTACGGAGGGCAAAGCCAGGTACGCATCTGAGCAGGCGACAGGGCAGAGGGCACGCTGGCCGGAGTGGGACAAGAGGGGCCTGGGGGGCTGGGGCAGCAGCACAGCCTGGCCATCAGAGCTCCCCATGGGGAGGGAGGTCAACCTGATAACCACTGGTAACCAGCAGGGGAACTGACCAAATGAGTAACCATACTGAGGCTAATGAGAAGGGAGTTACAGATTTAAGAAAAGTAGAAGGATCCCCTAAGATGCTGGGTGGAACCGGAGGTATCAGTATGAACTCACGGTTTCCAATACACAGAAATAGATGCAGAAATAACCATGGACATGAACATGCAGTGAGTAACGTATGTATATAAATAGATATTGCTTAGTTCTATCCACTGCGAGCAGCAATACCCCAATGGTAAGGAGCACACACAGCACCCAGATCTTAACTTAAATTCCATTCTCCACTGAAAGGACCAGGGCTCTTGGAAGAAATGGCTAACGCAGGGCTGGGAGCAGGGACTCAGATCTGAGTCCATAACCCCAGCAGAGGCAGTGGAGAGCAAAGGGCATTTGTGGAGGCTCCTGAAAGAAAGAAGCTTCGTCTTTCCCCCACAGGTGTTGCCTCTCTCTTCTCCTGGACAGTGCAGGATGAGGAGCTGCGGCTGCCCCCCTGATGCCACCCGGGGCCTGAGACTAAAGCCTCACTGCAGAGGGCACAGCTGAGAGGGGAGAGAAGACAGGTTCCGATGTGGTGGCCTGAAGCCTGGCCCCAGCCCTGCCTGAATCCCTCTCCTGGACTTTGTAGGTGTATGTGCCATAAATTCCCTTTTGCCTAAGATAGTCTAGGTCAAGTATTCTGCCAACTGCTATGCAAAGAATTCTGATGGGTAGACCTGTTCACTCACTCAACACACATGAGCACCCAAGGGCTACAAAGACAAAGCCCTCTTCAGGTAGCCCTCAGTCAAAAAGAACAAAGAGGTATCGTATAATCAAGTTCTGTAAATGAAACAGAAGAAAGACATAAGAGATACTGCTGGCTGGCTAACCCAGCACCATTTCTGACCCCCTTCTCCCTATACCACCTACAGTACAGAGACTGGGAGAGCTAAACATGTATTTCCTCAGTCTCTCTTACAACTAGCGGTGGCCGCGAGATGCACTCCTGGTCAAGGAGACTGGGGCAGAAGCCTACTATGAATCCGTCCAGATCATTTTTGCTTTCCTAGTAAACAAAAGATAGGCTCCCTGGCCCTGCCCCTTCTTCCTTCATCCTGTCTTGGATGTTGATGTGTTATCTGGAGCTGCAGCAGCCATTTGGTCATCAGGAGGTAAAGACAGAGTTGCAGAGAGGCCACCTGTCTCCAAGTTCTTAATAAATAAGAAAAATCACCTCTTATTTGTGATCCACTGCTAGGTTTTCAACTCTTTGCACTGAAATAATTGGTAATTTATACAGAAGGTATAATTATTTCTATCTGGGTAGCTCTAGAAAAAGGCTTTATGGAGGAGATAATCCTTGAACTAAATCTTGAAAGATGCCTGAATGTCACCAGGCAGAGCAAGGGAGGGAAAGGCACTGCAAGCAGAAGGTGGAGCCTGAGCAGAGGAATGAAACCCTCCGCACATTCTGCCTACTCAGTGATTCCAGAAGGGCGTGCAGGGCTGGGGGTCCAGGAAGGGGCTCACAGTCAGTCTGGAGACAGAGCAGGCCGCAGACGGTCTTGTAAGCCACTCAAAGCAAGCGAGGTGGAGGCGCCCCCCCGGGCCTGTGCGCAGGGGTGAACAGTCTAGGAAAGTGGGCCCTACCGGATGCGGGTAAGTGCAAGTGCCACAAGGCCTGGTTGGCCTCCACTGCACAGAGGGCCACGTCTCGGCCACGGAACCGGGCAGACACGGGCTTGCGGGGCTCCGCCGGCAGACAAGCACGTGACCATGGCAGTTCTCCGATGGCCCTGGCCTGATTCTCTGGTCTATAAAACACACTTCACAGGCGATGGCTGCGACTTAACGAGACGACGGACCAGATACACAGCCAACCTAAACCAGGAACTCTTCTAGAGATCTGCATCCCTGATCAGACCAAAGACAGACGCTGGGAGCGAAGTTCACCTTCCGCACCCCGGCCAGCCTGTCCTACCTGACGATGGGAAGTTTGGTGAAGGGCACCGGGGGCAGTGTGAGGCCATCGGGGAGGGTGATGAGCTCCATGGTTCCGGGACACTTGGAGGTATAGTTCTCCAGGCTTTGCGTCACGTCCTTTTTTTCTGATGAGAAAATAAAAACAAAATAAAGGTTAATTAAACTAAAGAAAAGGGGGAGTGGGGGGGGGTTGTTTTGCTCTATTTTATTTTTTTGAGCAAAAATAAAATTCTTAACCCAAATATTTAACAGTCCGGTGAGTCCAGTCTTCTGAGAGAAATAAAGGGGCAGTGACCAAAAGAGACAAAAAGAAAATAGCAGCTTTATTCAATTTACTTAAATAATCACTAGCAGCTGCTCCATTTAAAGGCCTGTGGATAAAAAGGAAAGTGAGTTACCATCTTCCAGGAGATTTCATTTTCCAAGATAATAAATCCTTATCAAATTCCAAGAAGGTCAATGGGCAGGCAGGACTGGAGAATATTTTATTACTTAATAAATATTTTTCCAGCAATTACTAGGCACCAAGCGAAATGCCAGGCCCTGTCCCCAAGGAGTGTACAGTCCATCTGTATAACAGATATTTAAGCAAATAATTACAAACCAGTATTTTTATGTAAAAGTAGAGCTTTGTGAGATAAGGCTGGCTTTCTCCACCCCATCCCTGCCCCTCTCACTAGGAGGGAGGAGAAGAGGATGCAGGTGCAGGCAATGGTGAATAATGTTTGCTTGTTTGTCGCCCATGACGCAGCCTAGGCACGTGCTCACCGGCTCTGTAACACTCCGGAGCTCAAGGGCGCTTCCTGCTGGAAAACTCGAAGTAACTCGGGAAGGCAGGCATCACTGTGCCCATTTTGCAAACGAGAAAACCGAGCCCAACTGAAGTTAAAGTCGTGTCAAAAATCCCGTGTTTGGCCCTCAGCCTGTGATCTCCACACTCCCACACTGTTTGGAAGAATTAAGGAGTCAGGGATCGGGGATTCACTCCTGGCCTGTTTCCTGTCACTGCTGGCAGGGAGGGTGGAGGACCCGGAGAGAAGAGGGACAGAGCGGCGCAGCCATGGGGGCGAGACTTCGGGCCACGAAGTTAGACCAGGTTCCAGTACATGGCTTGGTCTTTCCCCATCTGTGGTGTGACCACCTGATGGGAAACCTTAACCTCCCATTTAAAGAATTTCTAAGGGTGAATTAAAAACAGTGGCTGGTGGACATGCGACTGAGCTCAGAGGAACGATGACACCGTCACCACTGTCATACCGGTGCCTGCAGGGAATTCGAGGACGTCACAGAGAGTGGTGCAGGGCTGCGCGGTGAGGCTGCCGGCTCCGCTGACCGGCGACCCTACAAAACAAGATCCAGGCAGAGAATGCCTAGATCTCAGGCACATATATTAACGGGTTAACTGTGCCACGGGGCTTTTCTGTGTCTAAGCATCATTCCTTAGAGAGCAGGGGGGCAGAAAAGCAACCAGAATTAATCTGGATATGACACAGTAATGTTAATTTGCAGCACGAACAAAATTTTTTAAATAATCAAATCATCTTCAATTTACAGGTGACAAATCTCCCAAGGGGCTCCCGCTGATAACATATAAGAGACCTAATTTGCCTAATGTTGGGTAGAGCACTCGTGGTTTAGGTACCTTATTGTAAGGCTGAATTATGCCCTCCCAGTAAACCCTGCTGAAATGAAGAAAGGAATGAACCTATTAATGATGCCCGATGCCACCTGCAAAGTTACCCAAGGAGGAATAGTACCCGGGGTGTCCTACTCAGCTGCCTGCATAGAACAGGACGGACGCGCGGGGACACACTGCGGGATCTCCTTCTGGGAATCTCCCGTGTCTGTGCTTTAGCCTCTTCTTCTGGGCACTGTTCCCTGGAAGACTTTCCCATGTGGGGTATAAGACTGGCTGTGGAAGCCAGGTGAAGTGGTCAACGCCCCATATGCATTTAGTCCCCTCGGTTTCAACAGGGCCCTGCCCTCCAGCTGTGCCTGTGACTCTAGCACACGTTTTCTTTTTACTCCGTCAGGCGAAATCCTAATGTTCTGTGGAGACGGCAGAGGGACAGCCACCTGCTTCCGGAGCAGAGAAGGAGATCTGGGGACACAATCAACTCATGAGATGCTTTACAGCTAATTCTCCCACCGTCACGGCCCTCATCACATCACCCCCAGAGCACCGCTGCCTTCTGGGGCCTCTTCCCTGCCTTCCCACTACCTGACAACTTCACTGTCACTTTAGCGGGGTTTGCAGGGTTAAATGCTTATGTTCAATTGTCAGTGTGGTCCATCCGTTAGAAAGTTCTCATCAACCTTCCTCCTGACGGATCTGAGCACCTGCTGTACGTTGTTGCCCAGATCTATTTTTATCAAGGATTCCAAAGTGGTAATTTTTTAATTCTCTAATTAAGAAGGATTTTCCCTCATCAACCGTTTGGTGATCCTGAAACAGACGACACAGAAAGGAGGGCTGACAAATGAGTCTGTCCCTTCATTTACTGGAGAGAGAACTGGTGTCCCTGCCACCTCCAAAGATAACCAGTAAGTCGTATATGACTCAGTATCACTATGCACGGGTGGCTTTTTATATATTTGGTATTTCAGTCGGCTTCCATCACATTCTTTTTTTTTTTTATCACATTCTTTTTTGATGTTCAAACTGTCCCATGTTCGGCCAGTGGGAGCCCTTGCAGGATGGTTCCTATGTCTTTAGAGAAGGCCCAAGATGGTCGACAGCTTGCTATCATTCTGGCTCATTTCCAGCCTCAGGCCTAGAATCTGTTTTCCAAGGAGCGCAGGATCTTTTCAGTGTTTAGAGATCAGAATCTGGAGTCTGGGTGCTCAATGCCACCAGATTCTCCTTGTCTCTCTAGGTCTTGACAAAACACAGGTCCACTTACCAAATTTTTTAAGTGGTGAGACTGTGATTTTTTTCTTTAAATTTTGTTTAAGTTCTGACAGCTAAAAATCAAGGTCATTGGACTACAAGTTCCTTAAAGGGAGAGCATCTTGTCACCTTTTTTGGTTTTCCCCTAATTTGTCAAGAGTATTTAGATGACAAAAGGTGTTAAAGAGCTATGTGTTAGTTGGCTGGCCTCATTTATCCAAAGAGGTAGGACAGAATCAATCTGTGGGCAAGAGTAAAATAAAATAATAAAATGAGAGAAACAGCCAATGATTCACCAACAGAAGCCAGGCTGTGCAGGCTGACCACCTCCTCACCTTTTCTTTGTGCACCTTACTGCGGTGGGAACCACAAAGGAGCTCTGGGTGCTACGTGTCGATACTAAGGACCGTGGCCCCCACCGAGGTGATTCTTCTCCAGGTATTTTCTACTTCAACAAGCAGCTGAAATAATCATGTGATGCATTCCACCGCTCACGACTACTCGTATCACTTTTTCTTCACTCATCAAGTTACTATTTTCCTTCCTCTTCGTTTAACCTTACTTGACTTTACTCATTCAAGCCCTCATCCACTCAGCTTTCATCAAACACCTACTATGTGCCCACAGCATTGAGCACCAGGCACACAGAAGCATGACAGGCTCTACTTTTGGGGTGTCCCAAGTTGAAGGAGCACACAATGTCAAAAGAGGACATTACGACTCCTTATCAGTGACTTTACAGAGGCAGGATCAAAGTCTGGGAGAAGAGCACATGGGACATGTAATTTGGCCAAAGAAGGTTTTATAGAAGAGGCAACATTTGGTCTTTGCCAAGGGTCCTGGGACTCAGAGCAAAAACAATGAGTGCGTTATTTGGACGTTTTGCTATGTTATAAGGAAAATGTGACAAAAATACGGACAGAGGATGAATAATGACATATCATTGTAAGCTGTACATACACAAGAGAACTTGACAGAGAAGCTGTCTGAGGCACGTGCGAGAGGGAATCGGCTAAGGCTGGTGACGTCTGTGGACATCAAGGGCTGAATGGCAGCACGGGGACCTGCATGGGAACGGCGACGGGACTGCCGCGGGCGAAGACGGTACAGGCTTTGCGGCACGCTGACTGTCAAATCTTGATACTTCACACAGGTCTACAATGCGGGACCTTCTCTGGAACACAGGACTCCTCAGAGGCTTGTGACAGTTGCTGTAGAAATTTCACTACTGACAACAGATGATGAATACACGGCTGCTGGGCAGAAAAGGAGGCTTTGTGTCCAAGGGAAGAAATGTAGAAACACTCAGACAAAAACTGACAGACTAAGCTCAGGTCTGCTGCAGGCAGTTTTCACCTCTACAGCACGTCCACAGGGGCCAGCACTGTTCTTAGCACAAAGCGCTGCAGAAATACCTGCAGTCCTTACCCACAATTACGCATACTGAGTACGTGCTCTGCACCGAATCTTGTACTAGGCTCTCTAGAGTATAAAATCTTCAAGGCAGGGCTTCCCTGGTGGCGCAGTGGTTGAGAGTCCACCTGCCGATGCAGGGGACACGGGTTCGTGCCCCGGTCCGGGAAGATCCCACATGCCGCGGGGCGGCTGGGCCCGTGAGCCATGGCCGCTGAACCTGCGCGTCCGGAGCCTGTGCTCCGCAACGGGAGAGGCCACAGCAGTGAGAGGCCCGCGTTCTGAAAAGCAAGGGATCCTGAGACACAGCAGAACTTCAAAATTTTTTCATGCAAAATAGGTATACCCTCCCACAAAATTCCTGTCCTGGAGGGAGAGCTTGGGCATTATTATCTCCCTTTTAAAGGTGATAAAAATGAACTCAGGGACAACCTGGGAAATTTGATTGTGGAATAGTGCTAAATGCTACCAAAATAATTATTAATGTTTGGGTATAACATTAACATTGTGGTTATATTAGGAAATGTCCATTTTTTTTTAGCAATGCATACTAAAGAGTGAAGGTGTACAATGAAATGATGCCTCTGGGATTTTCTTTAAAGTAATTCAACAAATAGAAAAAGTCAGAGATGAAGTAAATATATAAAGATCTTGATAACCATCGAATCTGGGTGACTGTTACATGCGGACTCATTGTATCATTCCTTACACCTCTGTTTGAAATTATTTCATAGTAAAGATACTTAACGAGCTTGAGGAAGGGAAATGATTTGCTCGAGGTCATACAGAGAGGAACAGATTTGAGACTCAGATGCCAGCTGACTGAGTCTTCCCATCCCCACAGATTAGGCCTGACCACAGAGAGCCGGAGCTACCAAAACAGATAAAAGAGCTCAAGGCCATGGTGGCTGCTAACCTTTGTTCCACGTGCCAAACTGGAATGAAGCCTGTGATCAATCTGAACGTTCTCCTAAGCACATGACTTGGTCAGTGGGAAGTGATGACTCCTTAATTAATCTCACTAAAAATCAACTGTCTTAGTCTACTCTGGCTGCCATAACGAAAGACCATGGATGGTAGCTTAAACAATAAACATTTACTTCTCACAGTTCTGCAGGCTGGGAAGTCCAAGATCAAGGTGCCAGTGGGTTCAATTCCTGGTTTTCAGACATCCACTTCTCACTGTGTCCTCACCTGGCCTTTCCTCAGGTGCATGGGCACAGAGGGAGAAAGAGCTCTGTGTCTCCTCCTCTTCTCGTAGGGCACTAATCCCAACGTGAGAGTCCCACCCGCTTGACCTAATCTAAACCCAATCACCTCCCAAAGACCCCACCTCCAAATACAATCACACTGGGAGTCAGGACTTCAATACATGAATTTGGAGGGGACACAAACATTTAGCCCACAATATCGATAGATCTTATTCAATTCCAATCACAACATCCAACAATTATTTCAGCCCAACTAGAGCACCTAATACAGTTGAGAGTTTTTTCCAACCCACAAATTAAAGAAATCATGAAAACAGAACATTTTTAATAAACGCCTAGTTGCCACCAAACTAGATTGTTCCTTATAGAAGCAGAAAATATGATCACCAAAACTTTTGACCACAGGCCATTTGCCATTTCAAGACTTGACCCTGACATGAAAACCAGCGCATCATGATTTTACAGTTTGTCTCTCCTTGTCTCTTCTAAGTGATAATCTGAGACAACCACGTGCGCATTAAGTCAGTTATGGTATTAAAAACAGGTAGAGAACAGAAATAAGATGAAAAAGTACAATTTTTCTTCCAAACCTGAAATAAGAAAACTAAAGGAAGAGGAGGGAGAAAAAAGAAAGAATACAGGGAAGAGGAGGAAAAAAAAGAATACAGAGGCAAAAGTACAGGTATGGCCTGATACGGTCTGAAATGATACCTTGAGGATCGATTCTGACACCTTCACTTATAGAAATAAAAAACACAGTTAGTCTTTGAGTTGCTTTCAAAAGAATATTATTGATCTTTCCATATCATAATGCTGAGATCTCTTAGAGGGTCCCAGTAAGCAGGACCCCTCTTGTCCAGCTCGTTTCTAAAAATAAGCTGACAAAACAAAGAGAAAAGGTAGAGGCTAAAACATCAACATTACTACCATGTACAGACCATGCTAAAGGCCACAACACGGTTTCTTAGAAAGTGCAACTCCTTGCTGACACCAAGAATTGGGCACATAGACCTTCCTGCCTAGACACAGGCTGTGCTGAACTGGGCACGCCCCCACCGCCCACCCAAGGGAGGCCAGGCCTGACCTCCAGCACTGAGCACAGAGAAGCACTTCCCGAGAGAAAGCAGAGCAGAGCGAGGTAAGCTAACGGATCACACTGGTTATTGGGACCAATCCTGGCATCAGGTAAATCATTCCACCTCTCCAGGGATGGAGTGGGGAGGCCTGCACTCACTCTGAGTTCCCTTCGAGGGAAAGGGACATTAGGGATTGTGGAGATTATGATTCTCCACTCACAAATAAGTGTATGTGATGCCATTTTACTAAGACACAAGTGAGCTTCAGGAAGAAGGAGTGATTAGCTCAAAGCTACAACACTAGTAGTCTGGGAAGGTGGGGATCACCCTCAATCCGGGATCTCTGTAACACTACACCTGTCCATCCAACAGCACCTCGCTGCCGGTGAAAAGTTAATCTCCACTACAAACACCGCTGTGACAACTTCCACCGCTGGAGTGGCTCACAGCAAACAACACCGCCACCAAGAACTAAAAGAGCCATAACAAAAGTATTACAGAAGAGGAGGGGCACCGGAGAGTTG
The DNA here is from genome assembly GCF_963924675.1 of Phocoena phocoena. Lineage (NCBI taxonomy): Eukaryota > Metazoa > Chordata > Mammalia > Artiodactyla > Phocoenidae > Phocoena > Phocoena phocoena. The sequence continues at coordinate 77,846,303 of NC_089235.1, forward strand.
TCAAGGCAACAAAGATTTGAGAGTCCAGAGGGAAGGGACACTCATGAAGATGAACCCCCTTCCTGCATCCACTTCGTCCCTGGGAGCGTGTGTGGATTCTAGGCATGGAGAGAACCATCGCCAAGAGGCTGAGCAGCCAGGAGAGCCCGCGGCTTCCTCATGGGGCAGGGAGAGCAACCGCATGTCACCGAGACAGCGGGCCCGGAGCCAGGTGCCCGGGAGGAGCCGGGTCTCCGGACTGGCTGCACGGGTTCCCCTGGGGCTTTTTCCAATCAGCTCTGCAGGCCTGAAGGCTGCCAAATCCATCTGAAAGTGACTCAGAAGAGAGGGCAGGTCAAATGGAAAGGGTGACACCAGATGGCCTTGCCACACCACGGGAACAGCTGCATGAGGTATAAAAGGGGCCTTTTCAAAATCCATCAGAAGGGGAACGTAAATGAACTAAATTCTGGAGAGCGGCAGGCCTCTCCCAGGAGAAAAGACCCACAGCTGCTTTCGTCCCTGGCAGAGCAGTAGGAGGAAATGGGGAGTCAGACAAAGAGGAAGGGAAGGAGAAAAGAGCTGAACTTTTCACAAACTACTCCCAACTGCCCACGGTGGGGACAACGGATTCCAACTCACAGGAACCCAGCCACCAAGCAAGTCTACACACTCATCCTTTCCCTGGGCCTTCGCAGAGGGTGTAGCACACTGCAGGCTGGGGGCTGAGAGGAAGACCCCCTCCTGAGGTGCTCAGAGCCTTCCCCAGATGTAAGGCAGCTGCCCGCAGAAATCTGGGCAAGCCAGAAGAGCTGAGAGGTGCACTGAGGCGCAATGCACTTTCTCCAAGTAAAAGCAGAGAGGCCTGCTGAGCCCGGGGCAGGAGAAGGAGAGGGACCCCTTCCTCCAAGGCCAAGGCCATCAAAGGCCGGAACGGGACAGAAAAGCTGAAAGAAATCCCTCCAAGGCGCCAGGGACATTCACTGCGTGCAAGAAAGTGGCCTACAGAAAGCTGGGGCAGGGCGGAGAGGAAGCACACAGAATGCGGAAAGCCAGAGGTGGGACTGGAGACCAAAGAGAGCCCCCCTAAACCCACCAACCGTGCCACCTGGCTTAGAGCAGAGAACGATGGCCTGTGGTGGGAAAGCCAGCAGCTGGCTGTAAAGCACAGGGGGACCCCCACAGTCTCCCCTGCACCCACAGCCCACGCCCCGTAAAAGGTCTAATCCTGACCCCACCCTCCAAACGCCATGAGCTATCGGCGAGCCACAGCAAAGCCTACCCCCAGCTCAGCTACACATCAGACTGGCAAGGATCCGACAGTGAAGCCGACACGAGAGGCAGCGCCTTTTTCTAAGGGTCAGTATTATTCACCTTACTCTCCACTGTTCTTTAATACACCAAGTACAAAAAGGGAAGTAGTATAATATTACTTGAAGGTAGACTGTGGTCAGAGATGCACACTGTAATCTCTAGAGCAAGTAAGAAAAAAATAGACATGTGGCTTTAAAGTCAACAGAGAAGACAAAATAGAACACAGAAAATATTTTATTCTCCTAAATAAAGGCAGAAAAGGAGAAAGAGAAGGGCTTGGAGTGACAGGTGGAGGACAGGGTCATTGACCAAGATGCAAACCCAGGATAAGAGAAAAGTCAGGGGTCATCTGATCTGAAGACAGTGGTTTAGACATGTCGAATGTGAAGCATGCAGGTACTACCCAGAAGGATGAAAAGACCCAAAAAGCTGTTGGACGATGATTAGGAAAGTAGACTCAGAACAAGATGGAATCCCAAGCACCACAAAAATGAGCAAAGATAACATTTCCTAGGTGAAGTGTAAAGGTGACAGGAGAAAAACAGAGGGTCTAAGGACAACGCTCTGGGGAACACAGAGGTTAAGCGCAGTGAGAAAAGAAGAACTAGTAAATGGGTTTGAAAAGAAACAATCCTAGAAGCTCAGGATGAGACTCAAGAAGCCAAAAGATGAGTTTTTCTGGAAAGAAGAGAAATGGAGGTGAAAGGGCTAGAAAGGTCAATTAGGATGAGACTAAAAACCCATCGCCACATGTGGGAGTTACATGCTCATCTGCTACCTTCAAAAGAAGCTAGTGGGTGCAGGAACCCAACAGCAACAAATTAAGAATCAGGCGGGAAGTGAGTAGGCGATGGCTGGTCCCCTGGGCAGTGAGTTAAAGCACCTACAGGCAGCAGCATGAAAGCCAGGTACGTGTCCAAGACGGGCTTCCCCTGCATTGTCCCACTCAACGGTACCACTTACCCAGTAAGCGACACGCTACCCTTAGCCCTAGTGTAGGGATAAGAACACTTAGGAGCCAAGATCCCAGACCTCTCTTTTTTTTTAATGTTTTAATGAATTATTAAAGAATTATCATTTCTTTCTGTGATAGTGGTGTTGGTTTTCTGGGGCTTTGTTATTTATTTATTTACTTATTTAGCCGTGCTGGGTCTTAGATGCTGTGTGTGGGATCTAGTTCCCTGACCAGGGATCGAACCCAGGCCCCCTGCATTGGGAGCACAGAGTCTTAACTACTGGACCACCAGGGAAGTCCCCCAGACCTCTTTTCTGAGGTCACATTGCCAGTGAGCAGGCTGAGATTTCAAGTCCGGGGTCCTCACACCTAGTTCTCTTTCCACCATTCACAGTGACTTCCTTGGGCATCACTGTGCCCATTTTACAGATAGGGAATTTGAGGCTTGGAATGGTCACGTGAACTCTCCTGGGGTCATGCCAGTAATAAGTGGCTAAACTATATTTATACTCAGAGCTATGAGCTCATACTTTTTGCTTTTTCCATTTCATTGCGCTGCCCACCCAGATTTCCTCAATATGTGAAAATACAGAAGAAAACACAGATATCTTGAAACGTCATATCCAGCAAGGTGAGCACCTGACAAGCAAGAAAAATCAACCTGGCTTTTCTTCACTCTGCAAGTACATCCAGGCAGCATAATGGTCCAACTACAAAGGTTGAAAGAGTCACGTGCCACCACCACAAAGATGAATGATCTTGCCAAACCAGCAGGTACAGAATAAGCCCTGTCACGTACCAAGAAAACAGGCCTCTCCGTAACAGGAGGCTGATTGAATCAGATAAACCTGCACTGAGCCACAGTAACTGCTTCCCATCAGTGTTGCTTCATACTTGTTTTGCACTTAATTTACATAGTGACAGGTCGGAGGCCCGGAGAAGCAATCATTCAAGTAGACAAGGAGACTAAATATTTTCCCTTGTTCTTTTCAAGTATATAAACATGCTCTACCGAAACGAAAGGCACTGATGTTAAGCCATCATCTTTTACTTAACCATCTATTTAAAACGCTACCTAGAAAAATTTTAAATATCTCTAGAGATCTCAATATAACTCCCAGAAGGGAAAATGATCTTAAGAATAGACACTTAATAAATAATTAGACAGAATCTGCACATCCAATTATGAAGTAATGGTTGGATAAGCCATGGTGCAGAAACGTAATGCAAATGTATGCAATCATTGAAAGCGGCATTTATAGAGGAGTCTGCAGTAATATGGAAAATGTCTCACAATACACGGAAAATCAGAATGTATGCAATCATTGAAAGCGGCATTTATAGAGTCTGCAGTAATATGGAAAATGTCTCACAATACAGGGAAAATCAGAATTCAAGATAATATTTTTGAAATGAATGAAATTCCAAAAATCAATCCAATTTGTTTTAAATAGAAAATGAAACAAAAGAAATACACTAAAACGTCAACAGTGTGTGTGTTTGCCCATGTAGGATTATACACAATTTTTTCCTTTCTGCTTATACATTTCAAGACTTCTAAAAGGAACATACATTATATGTATAATAATAATTATTCCAAAACTACTCAAAATTGAGTTTTCAGGAAGTTTTCTAAAGAAAAATCAGGGCTTATTTATCAACATTACATAGGAGTGAAGAAAGTAGCACCCTACAACATCAATGGAGTAAGGAACTTTTGAGGTTCCCCAATCTGACATAGGTGTTTACTGTAGGGACATGTACAGCCCTTCCCAGCCCCACAGCTGCCCTTGGCAATGCCTAGAAACCAGAGCAGCAGCAGCGGCCAACATTTAACGAGGACTTACTACACGCCAGGCACTGTGCACAGCACCCTCCACGTCTTATCTCATTAAATCATCCGAAAACCTAAAGGAAGAGGTGCCCCTGCTCTCCCTGTTTTACAGGTTAGCAAACTGAAGCTTAGAAAGGTTTTATTCTAGCTCAGTGTGCCTTCCACTTCCCCACCAGGCTCTCATTTGTAATCAGTTGCCAGGCTCAGCCAGCTCCCTTTCTTCTAAAACTATTTCGTATTTCACTCAACATTCCTTTAACAAATATCGAGTATCTGCCCTATAAAAGGAGAAGCCCAGCCTTAAAGCACTCAGCGGGATCCCCACATCTTCAAGGACAACAAGATCTCCTAACTCCTCAGCCTCCTTCTACAACTGGTGGGGTCTCAACAAATACATAGTAAGAAATAATTTAGGAAAGGTAGTGTTAATTCAGTTCTGCATTTATTGACTATCTTCTTGGTAAAAGCATTGTCCAAAATGACAAAAGATGAAAGGTGTATAAGTAAGACACAGTCAGATCCCCAAGGAGCCTGCAATCTAGCGAGGGAACCAGATGGCGAAATTGATCTCAGGATATATTGTAACTGTGCTTAATTGAGAACTAAGCAAGGTAATGAGGAGGTGAAGAGGAAAGAATTATTACCCTCTTAATAACATTGGAAACAGGAAAAGTACAAGGAGAGAGCAAGCTACCATAGAACAGCATGAAGAAACATATGATATTACAAGTCCCAATATATATGAAATACAGAGTATGTAGATAGAGAAAGTATGAAATTAGGCTAAAAAAATGGTTTGAATCAAATCTGAGCATCCTTGAGATGGAGTTGAGAATTTACTAGATGGAGGACAGTCAGTCACTGCAAGTTTCTTAAGGGGCAGAAGGATGGGATTTAGTTTGTGCTTCAGGGAGATAATTCTGGTTCCAGTGTGAAGAATGGATCAAAGGAACAAAGGAAGGAATAGGACGTGATGTTAGGAGTCTATTGCACCAATCCAAGAAATAGGTGTTGAAAATCTAGCTTTTACATATAGAATGGATAAATAAAAAGGTCCTACTGTAGAGCACAGAGAACTACATTCAATATCCTATGATAAACTACAACGGAAAAGAATATTAAAAAAAGAATGCATGTATATATGTATAACTGAATCCCTCTGCAGCACAGCAGAAACGAACACAACACTGTATATCAACTATACTTCAACTTTAAAAAATATTGATTAAAAAACACAGTACAAAAATAAATAAATAAATAAATAAATAAATAAATAAATAAATAAAAATAAAAATAAAAATAAAAATAAAAAACACAGTACAGGAATTTCCTGTCCTTACTTCAACCGCCCACATTGTCTTCAAGCTTGCGGGATCTGGGTTCCCAGGCCAGAGGTCGGGCCCAAGCTCCTGTGGTGGGAGCTCCAAGTCCAAACCGCTGGACTAACAGGGAAACTCAGACCCCAGGGAATATCAACTGGAGTGAAGCCTCCCAGAGGACCTCATCTCAGCACCAAGACCCAGCTCTATCCAAATGCCTGCAAACTCCAGTACTGGAGGCCTCAGGCAAAAAAAACAGTACAACAGGAATACAGCACCACCCATCTGAAAAAAAAAAAAAAAAAAAGAAACAACAAAAAAATATATTACAAAGGAGCAAGTAAAAACCTAAAAGACCAAATAAATGAAGATGAAATAGGCAATCTACCTGAAAAAGAATTCACAGTAATGATAGTGAAGATGATCCAAAATCTCGGAAAAAGAATGGAGAAAATACAAGAAACATTTAACAAGGATCTAGAAGAACTAAAGAGCAAACAAACAATTACTGAAATCATAAATACTCTAGAAGGAATCAATAACAGAATAAATGAGGCAGAAGAACGGATAAGTGAGCTGGAAGATAAAATGGTGGAAATAACGGCCAGGGAGCAGAATAAAGAAAAATGGATGAAAAGAATTGAGGACAGTCTCAGAGACCTCTGGGACAACATTAAATGCACCAACATTCAAATTATAGGAGTCCCAGAAGAAGAAAAGAAAAAGAAAGGGTCTGAGAAAATATTTGAAGAGATTACAGTCGAAAACTTCCCTAGCATGGGAAAAGAAATAGTCAAGTCCAGGAAGCACAGCGAGCACCACACAGGATAAACACGAGAAACACGCTGAAACACATATTAATCAAACTATCAAAAATTAAACAAAAAAAGTAATTAAAAGCAGCAAGGGAAAAGCAACAAATAACATACAACAGAATACACATAAGGTGAACAGCTGATTTTTCAACAGAAACTCTGCAAGCCAGAAAGGAGTGGAAGGACATATTTAAAGTGATGAAAGGGAAAAATCTACAACCAAGGTTACTCTACCCAGCAAGGATCTCATTCAGATTCAATGGAGAAATTAAAACCTTTACAGACAAACAAAAGCTAAGAGAACTCAGCAACACCAAACCAGCTTTACAACAAACGCTAAAGCAACTTCTCTAGGCTGGAAACACAAGGGAATGAAAAGACCTACAATAACAAACACAAAACAATTAAGAAAATGGTAATGGGAACATACATATCAATAACTACCTTAAAGGTAAATGGATTAAATGCTCCAACCAAAAGACATACACTGGGTGAATGGATACAAAAACAAGACCCATATATATGCTGTCTACAAGAGACCCACTTCAGACCTAGGGACACATACAGACTGAAAGTGAGGGAATGGAAAAAGATATTCCATGCAAATGGAAATCAAAAGAAACCTGGGGTAGCAATTCTCATCAGACAAAATATACTTTAAAATAAGGGCTATTATAAGAGACAAAGAAGGACACTACATAATGATCAAGGGATCAATCCAAGAAGAAGATATAACACTTGTAAATATTTATGCACCCAACACAGAAGCACCTCAATACATAAGGCAAATGCTAACAGCCATAAAAGGGGAAAGCAACAGTAACACAATCACAGTAGGAGACTTCAACACCCCACTTTCACCAACGGACAGATCATCCAAACTGAAAATATATAAGGAAACACAAGCTTTAAATGACACATTAAACAAGATGGACTTAATTGATATGTATAGGACATCCCATGCAAAAACAGCAGATTACACTTTCTCCTCAAGAGCTCATGGAACATTCTCCAGGATAGACCATATCTTGGGTCATAAATCAAGCCTTGGTAAATTTAAGAAAATTGAAATCGTATCAAGTATCTTTTCTGACCACAAGGCTATGAGATTAGATATCAATTATAGGAAAAAAAAACTGTAAAAAAATACAAACACATGGAGGTTAAACAATACACTACTAAGTAACCAGGAGATCACTGAAGACATCAAAGAGGAAATCAAAAAATACCTACAAACAAATGACAATGAAAACATGATGACCCAAAACCTGTGGGATGCAGCAAAAACAGTTCTAAGAGGGAAGTTTATAGCCATATAATCCTACTTCAAGAAACAAGAAACATCTCAAATAAACAACGTAACCTTATACCTAAAGCAATTAGAGAGAGAAGAACAAAAAGAACCCAAAGTTAGCAGAAGGAAAGAAATCATAAAAATCAGATCAGAAATAAATGAAAAAGAAATGAAGGAAACAATAGCAAACATCAATAAAACTAAAAGCTCATTCTTAGAGTAGATAAACAAAATTGATAAACCATTAGCCAGACTCATCAAGGAAAAAAGGGAGAAGACTCAAATCAACAGAATTAGAAATAAAAAAGGAGAAGTAACAACTGACACTGCAGAAATACAAAGGATCATGAGAGATTACTACGAGCAACTATATGTCAATAAAATGGACAACATGGAAGAAATGGACACATTCTTAGAAAAGCACAACCTTCCAAGACTGAACCAGGACGAAACAGAAAATATAAACAGACCAATCACAAACACTGAAATTGAAACTGTGATTAAAAATCTTCTAACAAACAAAAGCCCAGGACCAGACGGCTTCACAGGTGAATTCTATCAAACATTTAGAGAAGAGCTAATACCTATCCTTCTAAAACCATTCCAAAATATAGCAGAGAGAGGAACATGCCCAAACTCATTCTATGAAGCCACCATCACCCTGATACCAAAACCAGACAAAGATGTCGCAAAAAAAGAAAACTACAGGCCAATATTACTGATGAACATAGATGCAAAACTCCTCCACAAAATACTAGCAAACAGAATCCAACAGCACATTAAAAGGATCATACACCATGATCAAGTGGGGTTTATCCCAGGAATGCAAGGATTCTTCAATACATGCAAATCAATCAATGTGATACACCATGTTAACAACTGAAGGATAAAAACCATATGATCATCTCAATAGATGCAGATAAAGCTTCTGATAAAATTCAACACCCATTTATGATAAAAACTCTCCAGAAAGTAGGCACAGAGAACTTACCTCAACTTAATAGAGGCCATATATGACAAACCCACAGCCAACACTGTTCTCAATGGTGAAAAACTGAAACCATTTTCTCTGAGATCAGGAACAAGACAAGGTTGCCCACTCTCACCACTGTTATTCAACATAGTTTTGGAAGTTTTAGCCACAGCAATCAGAGAAGAAAAAGAAAGAAAAGGAATCCAAATCGGAAAAGAAGTAAAGCTGTCACTGTTTGCAGATGACATGATACTATACCTAGGGAATCCTAAAGATGCCACCAGAAAACTGCTACAGCTAATCAATGAATTTGGTAGAGTACCAGGATACAAAAATAATGCACAGAAATCGCTTGCATTCCTATACACTAATGATGAATAATCTGAAAGAGAAGTTAAGGAAACACTCCCATTTACCATTACAAAAAAAAGAATAAAATACCTAGGAATAAACCTACCTAAGGAGACAAAAGGCCTGTATGCAGAAAACTGAAAGACACTGATGAAAGAAATTAAAGATGATACAAACAGATGGAGAGATATACCACGTTCTTGGATTGGAAGAATCAACATTGTGAAAATGACTATACATCCCAAAGCAATCTACCGATTCACTGCAATCCTTATCAAACTACCAGTAGCATTTTTCACAGAACTAGAACAGAAAATTGCACAATTTGTACAGAAACACAAAAGACCCCATATAGCCAAAGCAATCTTGAGAAAGAAAACAGGAGCTGGAGGAATCAGGCTCCCAGACTTCAGACTATACTACAAAGCTACAGTAATCAAAACAGTATGGTACTGACACAAAAACAGAAATATAGATCAATGGAACAGGATAGAAAGCCCAGAGATAAGCCCATGCACATATGGTCACCTTATCTTTGATAAAGGAGGCAAAAATATACAATGGAGAAAAGATAGCCTCTTCAGTAAGTGGTGCTGGGAAAACCAGAAAGCTACATGTAAAAGAATGAAATTAGAACACTTCCTAACACCATACACAAAAATAAACTCAAAATGGATTAAAGACCTAAATGGAAGGCCAGACACTATCAAACTCTTAGAGGAAAACATAGGCAGATCACTCTATGACATAAATCACAGCAAGATCCTTTTTGACACACCTCCTAGAGAAATGGAAATAAAAACAAAAGTAAACAAATGGGACCTAATGAAACTTAAAAGCTTTTGCACAGCAAAGGAAACCATAAAGAAGATGAAAAGACAATCCTCAGAATGGGAGAAAATATTTGCAAAAGAAGCAACTGACAAAGGATTAATCTCCAAAATATACAAGCAGCTCATGCAGCTCAATATCAAAAAAACAAACAACCCAATCCAAAAATGGGCAGAAGACCTAAATAGACATTTCTCCAAAGAAGACATACAGATTTCCAACAAACACATGAAAGGATACTCAACATCACTAATCATTAGAGAAATGCAAATCAAAACTACAGTGAGGTGTCACCTCACACCAGTCAGAATGGCCATCATCAAAAAATCTACAAACAATAAATGCTGGAGAGGGTGTGGAGAAAAGAGAACCCTCTTGCACTGTTGGTGGGAATGTAAATTGATACAGCCACTATGGAGAACAGTATAGAGGTTCCTTAAAAAACTAAAGATAGAACTACCATATGGCCCAGCAATCCCACTACTGGGCATATATCCTGAGAAAATCATAATTCAAAAAGAGTCATGTACCACAATGTTCACTGCAGCTCTATTTACCATTGCCAGGACATGGAAGCAACCTAAATGTCCATTGACAGATGAATGGATAAAGAAGATGTGGCACATATATACAATGGAATATTACTCAGCCATAAAAAGAAACGAAATTGAGTTATTTGTAGTGAGGTGGATGGACCTAGAGTCTGTCATACAGAGTGAGGTAAGTCAGAAAGAGAAAAACAAATACTGTATGCTAACACCTATATATGGAATCTAAAAAAAAAAAAAAAGGTTCTGATGAACCTAAGGGCAGGACAGGAATAAAGATGCAGACGTAGAGAATCGACTTGAAGACACGGGGTGGGGGAAGGGTAAGCTGGGACGAAGTGAGACAGTGTCATTGACATATATACACTACCAAATGTAAAACAGATAGCTAGTGGGAAGTAGCCGCACAGCACAGGGAGATCAGCTCGGTGCTTTGTGACCACCTAGAACGGTGGGATAAGGAGGGTGGGAGGGAGACGCAAAAGGGAGGGGAGATGGGGATATATGTATGCATATAGTTGATTCACTTTGTTATATGGCAGAAACTAACACAACACTGTAAAGCAATTATACTCCAATAAAGATGTTAAAGAAAAAAAAAGCAGACTTGTGTAAATAAATACTATTTTAGAAAAGGACCCATTCAGAATGAGTCTGAATCAACTCAGTTTATCCCAGTATATCTTGCAAATCTTAGACCATTGAGGGAATTACTGAAATCAGCTTGGAAAAGTGAGCTGTTTTCAAGGAGATAAAGGTTGTAAAATTTCTATTAATTAAATTTTTATTTAAGATACTTCTGTAGCCTTTGGCATGAATCGAATGATTTTCTCCTTAAAATCTAACCTACTCAGGGGTGGGATACGGAGGGTGAGAGGGAGACCCAAGAGGGAGGGGATATGGGGATATATGTATACGTACAGCTGATTCACTTTGTGATACAGCAGAAACTAACACACCATTGTAGAGCAATTATACTTTAATAAAGATGTTAAAAAAAATCTAACCTACTCACTAGGCAGCATTTTTGCGTCTATGGCCATTATTCTGTCTGAGGCTTATTTTATTTTTATGTAAAAACTTTTCTGCAATTAAAACTATTTTTCTAAAAAAACACAAAAAACAAAAAACAGTACAGACCAAACAATAAGAGATGTAAAAGAAATGAACAAATGGACATTAGAAATTAAAAAGAAGGAAGGAAGGGAGGGAGGGAGGGAGGAAGGAAGAAAGGAGGGAGGGAGGGAGGGAAGGAAGGAAGGAAGGAAGGAAGGAAGGAAGGAAGGAAGGAAGGAAGGAGGGAGGGAAGTCTGAGCCAGGACAGTGATGGCAGAAGGGGGAGGAGGAATCCCATGGGAGAACAGCTCAAGCATTAGAACAGATACGGAATACACCCAAGCAATTCACAGGATATAGGAGAAGGAGGACAATTGGAGGATGACTCCAAAAGCTTCAAGCCTCCAAGAGTAAGAAAACAGTAACACCCTCAAGGGAAAGAATTAATTCAACTGAGGGTCCTAGGCCATTCAAAGGACACATCCAGCCTTCACTTAGAAATTGAAGCTCAGAAGTCAGGACCGGATGTACAACTGTGTGAAATCAATAGCAAATTTTTATTTGAATACAAGTACATATTGAATACAACAAGAGCTTAACTCTTAAATCCCCACCACAAATCTTCACAGAATTTTTTAAATGTACACCCTCATTGATCCACTTTGTAATTTCTAGTTTTTAATAACCTTGTTTTTCATAACTCAAATAATTACCTTTGGGGTAACATTAATTTCATAATTTTTTAAGCCAAAGTTTCTCTTCCAGCCGCTCTGGTTTCTTCCCCAAGGAGAAGTATGTGCATGAAATAAATGCACTTCCATATCACAGCATTTAAACTAAAAAAAAAAAACCTTTCTGATCTTATGCCATACCGATCACAAGTTACAATGCAACAGAAGACTTCCTTTTACAGACACTCCTAACGTTGGCAGCTGCAGCTGCAGTGCAGTGAGGCTCCTGGCCCCAGGCTCCTCTGGCTCCCCGCTGTCTGCTCTGCAGCACGGGAGAGCTGATGTGGAACTGCAGGCCGAGAATGGGAACGCGACAACAAGGAGCACCGGCAGTGTTTGGAAAATGCATCACTTCTCGGACTTCCTGCCCTCCCTCGGCTCCAGGACACAGTGAAGCGAGAGTCTGAGGGTCCATCCCATCAGGATGAAACGCCCAGGAGAGCACCTTTCCCAGGCCAAGGCTCAATCTACTCTGACACTGACCATGGCAAATTTCTAACGCATTTTCTTTGGGCTGAGCAGCAAAGTAACGAGCTGGCGATAAAATGAAGGAGAAGCTGAATAAATTAAATCTAACATTTTCTATCTCATCCAATCTTTGTCTTTCAAATAAATGACAACGGTATCTAAGTTGGTAGATAACCCTGGTACAGAGACAAACCAGAAGTGTGATGTCTGATGTCCCAATGCAACCTTTGGTGGGTCTGGCTCCTTGTCACAGTGCAGGGCAACAAGATCAACCGTCAATGCGTGCACTCAGGCAACAGAAGGTGATCGAGGCCAGCGGCGGACAAGAGCATGGACTCCAGAGCCAGATGGCCAGGGTCCAAGTCCCAGCTCCTCCAAATACCACATAGCAGACCTTAGGCATTCTAGCTAATTTCCTTATGCATCAATCGTCTCACTGTAAAATAAGCCCAAGAACAGTAGCTACCCGTTTGGGGCAACTGTGAGGATTAGGGCAATTCACCCCTGTAAGGGCACAGAGTACAGAAAGTGCACGCCCACGACTATCACACACTCTCAGGACCCAGAAACCCTTGTTGAGGCAAAGCACCTTGCAGGTGCTGAAACTGAGGAAAGATACAAGAGGCAGACACTCTAAAAATCAAATACTGGCTGGGCAAGTGAGAAAATGAATGAATCTAGCTTTGGAAGTCCGGGATTGCGACATATGAGCACCAGCTCAAATGCGAAGATGGGGACTGTTCCATCTGGAAAGCAGAACTGAGAACTCAGACTGGGGATCAGGCCATCAGAGATGTGGGAACACATAAGAGAGGAGGGCGCGTGGATTGGAGCCTCACACACCTGCATCTGAACCTCCCTCTGCCCCACCTCCCGCTGGACAGGTTTGTGCCCATGACACCCGCCTTTCCCCCCACCACCACTCCGCACCTGGGCCTGCGTCCTCAGCAGCACAGGGGCTGCTTGGGTCCCAGGAGGGGCTGTGAGCACGAGGCACATGGTCATCAGCCAACATGCAGGGCACTGCTGGTGATGCTGTTAACTTGTCTCGCTAGGGTCTAAAACATCACAACAAAGGGGGCTTGAGGTAAGCAATAAGGAAGGAGTCAACACTAACTGCCTTCCTGTAATGCCAGGTGCTCTGCTGGGTATGGAGCGTGGCTCGTTCCATCATTGAATCACCCCCACTTTAGAGATGAACAAACTCAATCTCAGAGCAGGTGAGGAGCTGTTTCGGCTCGTGCCGCCCCCTCTGCTGCCACGCCGGACCCATCCCGTCTTCTCTCCACAAGTGGGAAAGCCCAGCCACAGCCGAGCATCCCTCCCCCGCGCAGCTTTCGGCATCTTAAGTTTCCCGACCAGGGACTGAACCCGGGCCACGGCAGTGAAAGCGCCAAGTCCTAACCACTGGACCGCCAGGGAATTCCCTCTGTGTAGTTGTTTTATTTCCTCTAAATCCATCTACAGCCACATCAAACACCACGCTTCTCCCCACACCCACAGAGCTGTCCCTCCTCCCACTGTTGGGGTTATTCATGCAGACAGCAGAGCCTTGACATCAGGAGAAACAGGCCCCTGGACCTCTGTACCTTCCCTAGTGCCACTAAAATTACCCCGCTACGTGCATAAAACATGACTGATACGTCAAGAGAGCCGTGGAATGGACACAGGGACAATTAGAGAGGAACACAGACTCGCCGATGTGCAGGGGCCACAGTCGGCCAGGGTCGGCCATCAGCCACGTGAGTCCAGGTGGGCACCAACCATCCAACAGCCCAGCCTCGGCACAGCTTCATATTGCCTACGTAACACAGACCCCTGGGGATGCTCACAAGTAGAAAAAGCCAAGGAGCCGGGGGCTGGCGCTCTGTCCCCTGGCGTCGGTATCCTGTGGGCTGCATCCAGGGTCTCCCCCTGAAAGCCGGGGGCTATCTGTAGAGGTCATCACCCAGAGAAGAGCTAAACCCTGCACATCCTACCAAGGGTCTCTGCATTCATTTTGCTAAGGAATATGCCATTTCTTCCACTAAAATAGTACTCTGCCACTGAGAGGCTGCTTGATAAACATTACTGTGAATTTATCTCAATCTCTTTTTAAAAATGAGATCCAGAAAAGCCTGAACTGTCAGATCAGTGGAGCAGGATACCAGCAGGATGCGATGGCTGCATGGGCCGAACAGCTTGATTCCGTCCACGTGCGACACATGTAAATGAAGCTAACAAATGCGGAGCACAGGTCACAAGAGACACTGGGGAAGTCTGCAAGTGACTCATTTCAAACGAGCCCATTCCATTTAAATCCCATTGCCGATTCTAAAAGAGAAGTAAGGGTGCAACAGCCTGTAAGCTATTTGACCTTTCTGTGGGTCATAAAAATCAGTTTAGTCTCTCTCTCTCTCTCTCTTTTTCTCTCTTACACCTCTTCCTCTTCCTCTTCTTCTTTCTCTTTCTCTTTCTCTGCTACGTGAGGACACAACAAGAAAGCAACCATCTGCAAGCCAAGAAGAGAGCTCTCACCAGAGCCCAACCATGCTGGCACCTTGACCCCAGACTTCCAGCCTCTAGAACTTGCTTAGAACTTTATGGCATTTATGATATCGTCAATGGAAAATATGTCTAAAGTTATCACTGGACAAAGAAGACAAAAACAGCTCTGCCATTTAAAGTTTATAGAAAAATACGCGGGCCTCTCACTGCCGTGGCCTCTCCCGTTGAGGAGCGCAGGCTCCGGACACGCAGGCCCAGAGGCCATGGCTCACGGGCCCAGCCGCTCCGCGGTACGTGGGATCTTCCCGGACCAGGGCACGAACCCACGTCCCCTGCATCGGCAGGCGGACTCTCAACCACTGCGCCACCAGGGAAGCCCTGAATGTGGATCTTGATGTTTGAATATGTTTTAACCTTGCACGATGTCTATACTAACAATGTATGGGTTGCTTGATAAATAAATATTTTTTTAAAAAAATCAGTTTAGTGGGTAGCGAGCAGCATCCCACAGGATGGGACGGGACGGGACGGGACGGGGTGGGGTGGGGTGGGGTGGGGTGGGATGGATCATACTCCACGTTACGGGCTAAACTGTGTCTCCCCATCCCCCACACTTATATTGTTGAAGTCCTAATACCCAGTACCTCAGAAGACGACTACATCTGGAGAGACGGCCTTTAAAGAAGTAGTTAAGGTCAAATGAGCTCATATGCGTGGACCCTAATCCAATATGACCGGTGTCCTTATAAGAAAAGGAGATTAGGACACAGCAACACACACACAGAGGGACGACCGCGTGAAGACACAGGGAGAAGGTGGTCATCTGCCAGCCAAGGAGAGGCCTCAGGAAGAACCAGCCCTGCCGACACCTTGATCTTAGACTTCCAGCCTCCAGGACTGGGAGACAATAAATGTCTGTTGTTGAGGCCCCCAGGCTGTGGTATTTTTGTTACGGTGGCCCAAGCTGACCGATAGGGGACACCACACACAGTGAGAATGGGTGTCGTTTCACGAAACGTGTGTTTTTTCACACGCAGTGTACTTCCTACTATGGGCCGTGATCGAGAAGTTTGAGGGCCACTGTTGTAAGGGCTCCAGGTCAGCTGTCCTCTCCGGTGCTCGGCAAGTTACTGGAGCACATCTTCAACTCCTCGCTTGACATGACAGAAAGTATTAATAGATTCAAAATTCTCAATCAATTCTGAGATGCAATACCTAATGCAGAGCGAATTTGATAAATGAATATACACGTATGAGTGGTCATTCGGTCTCAATGCTTCATTTTTTACCAAAGAGGAAAGTGAAGGCCAGGGATCACAGAAGTGATTGGCCCGAGGTCACACCTGGGAAACCCGACCACCACCACCACCACCCCCACTCCTCGTGCTGATTCCTATCTGGAAATCTACGCCAAACCCACCGTCCTGGTCCAGGTAGTGTGCACACCCTTTCCCAGTTGCTTCAAATTTCAGACTCAATACTTCCATGTGAAAACCGTACTGCTCCATTTTGGCTTGAATTTAATACTCAGAAATTCCTCTTCTCTTACTCTGACATATTCCAGATACAGAGAAACCTACGTTTTAATCATTCTAGTCATCCTTAGCAATAAATAAGTACCTGCCAAGATAACCATTTTTTAGAGAAAATTGGTCAAAGATTAGAGTCAGACACGGCCAAAAGGTTCCCCCCATCTGTTCCCATCTAACTATGAAAATCCTGCAGAGAAACTCTCTTTTTATAACTTTAACTGGTTACTCTGCTGCTAAAACTTCTGATAACAGCCACCAAAAGCTCTTTAAGCTGGAAAGAACTGTATAGCATTACGGGGAGAAACACTGACTTTTCAAGTAGGTGAAGTAAGGGAAGATGCTAATTTTATCGAGCTTCTACTATATTGCAGGCAGGATGCCAAGTGACTGCTACACATTATTTCTGATAATCCTCCAGACACTATCAGACATTATCTTCTTAATCTTACAGTTGAAAGCAGGCTTAGTAAAGTAAGTAAATTCTCAAAGGCTACATTTAATCAGTAGAAGACACAGGAGGCAAACCCAGGTCTGCCTCAATCCAAGGATCATAACCCATACATTTCTCTGCACTGTTCTCCTTGCTGAAACACCGTTGTACTGTCTCCATTCTACACACAGAGCAGCCCAGGCCAGGGACACCGGCATCTTGTCCAAGGCCATTCAACTCCCCCATGAAGGATAGATACACATACCATCAAAATAGAAAACTGTACGGCTCTCCAGTTTAAGACCTGCATATGTTGAAACGCTTCAGAAGTCAGAAACAAATCAATATAAACAGTAAGAATTACAACGTGTTGAGCATATATTATGCTTCCGGCTCTTTACATACAGTGCCTCAACTCCCTACACCAGCACGGCAAGGTAGACATAATCCCGGCTCTTTACATACAGCGCCTCAACTCCCTACACCAGCACGGCAAGGTAGACATAATCCCGGCTCTTTACATACAGCGCCTCAACTCCCTACACCAGCACGGCAAGGTAGACGTAATCCCGGCTCTTTACATACAGCGCCTCAACTCCCTACACCAGCACGGCAAGGTAGACATAATCCTGGCTCTTTACATACAGCGCCTCAACTCCCTACACCAGCACAGCAAGGTAGACATAATCCTCACTTTCCCGATGAGGAAATAATGCAGAGAAAACAAGCAATTCGATTTAACAAGCACGTATTGAGCCCCTATGAGCCAGACTTTATGCTAGGCTGGGGTTTGGGGGGTAAAAAAAAAGTCTCAATTCCAGCTGTCCAGCCTTCACACATAGATTGCTATGGATAAATATCTGCTTTGGGAAGATCACTTTATAGTCTGTGTGGAAGAGAGATGAGAAAGGACGACCTGGGAGACAAGGTGCGTCCTTCGAATGTGTCGCCATATCCTGCACCAGAAATGGCAGCCTGCCCGAGAGAATGGCAGGCTGGCACTCCATGCAGCAGATGGTGGACAAGTGAGCAGCAAAGCAGGCCCCACTCCACTGCTGAAAAGTGTACACCGTCTAGACCACGGTGTCCCACAAGACTAAATCCTTCGAGAAGGTGCAGAGTGCCCCTTTTGGTACCACCCCAGGATGCTCTACTTTGGTTCACCTACGACTTGGCAAATTCGTATTTTCCCATAACTAGTAAATGCAGTTAATATATTGGGGATTTTGACATACTGATAGTTTTTCTTCACCTCATTATTTTACACGTGTGGTTGCTCTACTGAGAATGCATTTTATTAGCAGGTACTTATTATGTTGCCCTACACAGCATTTATCTCGTCAACACACAACTTAAAGGAAGTCAAAAGCTTCCCTTCATTTCTGCTGGGTTTTTGTTCAACCTCTTCTATTTCTGAACAAACAAAAGGGACTGTATAAATTGCGACAGAAACAAATGACAGCTCTTTACTGAAGAGCTCCCACCAGGACTCTGCAAGGTAACAATTCATGTGCTCAGCCCGCCTCCTCCTCCACCCAGGTGAAAAATGGAACATACTAACTCAAAACTCCAGAAGAAACCACGTATACCCCGTGGGGATAAAATGCAATGGGGAAAGAGCATGTCTGGAATGGAAAGCAAGAAGCAGAATAATACATATGCCTTCACAATATAAAAACTATGGCCTTGGGCTTCCCTGGTGGCGCAGTGGTTGGAGAGTCCGCCTGCCGATGCAGGGGACACGGGTTCGTGCCCCAGTCCGGGAAGATCCCACATGCCACGGAGCGGCTGGGCCCGTGAGCCATGGCCGCTGAGCCTACGCGTCCGGAGCCTGTGCTCCGCAACGGGAGAGGCCACAACAGTGAGAGGCCCGCGTACCGCAAAAAAAAGAAAAAAACTATGGCCTTCATCTTTGGGCAGGGTTCATGCTGTAGCTCTTTATGCTTTGCTATGAAGCCAAAGGACAGAAGTTCAAATCTAGGCCTGTATGTTCTTCATGGCGGGAACAAGACACAACACACAGGGCTTTAAACCCAAACCCTGCATATTTTCAATATCTCCTCCATATTGTAGGAGACTTTCAATTTTTATAGCCATGTTATTTTACCCATAATGTCTGATACCAAAATCTAGTAAAATAATGCATTCTTATTTTCAATGCCATTTTACAATTTACTGAAATTCAAAAAAATGTGAAGAACAGATATTTTAAAACCCAGGATTATAAAAGATGGCCAGAAAAGTAATTTTAATTTACAACAGTCTAGAACTACGGTAAGTGAAAAAGTGCAGGGCGGTGGGGCACGCGGAGGAGGTGTGTCCATCTGTCCAGTCCGTTCTGCGCCCGACGCTGCGCTGCCCTGTGTCACCACCTCAACGCCCTCATAGGCGGCTGTCGGGCTGATACACAGGGCATCAGCACCCTCAGAGTCCACGTCAGCCTCAGCGTCCTTCTTCCCAATAAAAACGTGACACCACATCTCTAACTAAATGTGACACAACTTGTATCGCTTTACGTGAGCTTTCACACGAATAACTGTAGAATCCATAAGAAATCTCACTGGCCCACAACTCACGGATCTGCTACCCACGAGCAGGGGCACTAAAGAAGGCAGGAACTCCTCTGAGTGCAGCCAGGGCAGCAACAGTGACTCTATGCATTTTACTCCAAACCCAGTGAACGGTGGCTACGGAGGGGAGAGAAGGGAGGCTGCTTTCCAGAAAGAGGCAAAGACCCTGAAATGGCCCCAGTGAAAAACTCCCCACCAACAACTTGTTCTTATCAAAGCCCGTTTCTCAGCCCACAGAGCACACCTCCTGCACTGGCCTCCCCAGGTCCTTGTGAAATGCAAGTTCTTGGGTCCAGGGCGGGGCTCTGGAACTGGGCCTGTAAATTCTGAGTTAACTGTTGGCTGAGCGTTACTTTCTTTCAAAATGTATTTCCCCCAGGGCTAAGCCTTAT
Source organism: Phocoena phocoena (assembly GCF_963924675.1). Taxonomy (NCBI): domain Eukaryota; kingdom Metazoa; phylum Chordata; class Mammalia; order Artiodactyla; family Phocoenidae; genus Phocoena; species Phocoena phocoena. The sequence continues at coordinate 77,866,182 of NC_089235.1, forward strand.
TTGAACCAAAGAACCAAATCCACACCCAGCTGAGTGATGGGGGCGGGGGGTGGTTTCAGACTGCCCCTCTAAGCGCAGAGGTGGGGAGAAGGGGCCGGATGGGGATGTTTGGGAGGTAAAACCCGGAGGACTGCCTGAGGAGGACTTAGATATGGGGTCTGATGGGGGGAAAGGGGATCGAGACTGACTTCACCGTCTGTGGTCTGAGCAGCAGGACGGAGAGTGGTGCCACGTGCTGAGATGGGGCAGGGAGGGATGGGTAGGCAGTCAGGCGCTCCGGTCTGGAGCTCCGTATAAGAAATAAATACAAGAGCCATGTGGGCAGAGAGTTCTTGGAGACTTGGGCCTGTGAGTTCACCAGGAGGAAACATAGACGGAGAAGATAAGGATGGTGTTGACTGGACCCTCAAAGTGGATGACAAAGCCACCAGGACACAGACAGTGGCGATGCTGCAGGACAGGGTGAGCCAGGAGCGGGGAGAAGTGACCAGAGCACGTCAGTGGCCACAGCCAAAGGAGCAGCACACCTGCTGTGAGGAGCTGGGGGTTCCAAGGAGGACTGCCTGGAAGTAGCAATAGGGAAGGACTTCTCTGCCACCTCTAGGCCCCGAGGCCCTTGGGGTGCAGCAGGAAAAAACAGCAGCATCTTGAGGGGTGGCCGGGGAAGCAGTGCCTACGGGAGTGAGCTGGCCCCCTCTCCGCTGTGGCTCCGTGGGAGCGCCACCGGCATTCTGAGCAGGACAGCGCTTTCTGTGCTTTATTTACCTGCGTTAGACCTGCATTTAGCGGCCTCGTTCCTTCCTGTGAAACACAAATGAGACCCCTTGGTCAAGGTTCTACCAGAAAAGAAACATTCCCACACATTTGCAAACTCTGTGGTAAAGAGTCACTACCTTAGTACAAGGTTAGTGGAACATTCAGGGAAAAAGGAGGCTGAGATGAAACAGGGGACTTTGCTATGACAGCCCATGAGTTCCTGAGGTCACAGCGGAAGGTCATGAGAGCAGGAAGGGATGGGAAACGAGCCCTGATTGGAAGTACAGACGCCAACAGAGAGGAGTCTGAAGGCGATGGGCGACCTGCAGGCCCGGACCTCGGATAAGGTCGAGATGCAGAGGCTGAGTGATGAAGGGTGCTCTGGGAGACGAAGTAGGTAGCAGCTGAAGCCCAGGGGCACTGGGCACACCTGGCGGAGGCGCAGACTCAAAGGGACAATCCAAAGGGACTCGAAGGGGCTGGGAGTGTAAAGGAAACAAAAGCAGGAAGTGATAACCCTGCCATTTGAACCCAGGGTCTCCCCCCGTCCAAAAATGATGCTCAGAGATAAAACGTAGATGGTAACGAACATAAATTTACCATTCTACTTAAGGAACCCCCAAAACCTAAAAATCCCTGCAGGTTGTTTTAGGGGAGGGTTAGGGATTGGGGTGGAAGGTAACAAGCTTTGGCTTCTTCCATTTTAGCTGGTTTCTGAGTCCAAAATACCCGACCCAGCTTCTCCAGCTCCTCCCGAAACCCCTCCAACCTCTGTCCCTCCTTCTTTCCTTCCCCTAGATGAAGAAGGAGGTGAGTGTGACAATCGTGCAGATAAGCCTCCCTTTACCCCGCCCACAGGACCAGCACCAAGGGCCTCCTCACCCCACCCAGTCTCTCTTGCTGGCTGCATCTCCCGCCATCCCTTAGCCCCACGCTTTGCGGGCATCCCGTTACACTAAACACTGCTCGGCCAAAAGACACGGGGAGCATTCGTAACTCCTCTCACCTCGCTCCCGCCCGCACAGCTGCCGCAATGCCCCGCCCCACAGCCTTGCCGCCGCTATCCCTCCAGCTCAACCCAAAAGTCGCCTCTGGTACTGCATGGACCCAGCATCGTGTCCAAGTCACGGAGATGATCAATAAACACTTCCAGAAAGGAGATAAGGAGAGCTCCCCAATGCCGTCGTTTACCCCTCCCTTGTCCTTCATCGTCTGCACAGTATTCCTAGAACCCTTAAAATACACCTTCAGGAGCCTTAAGGGTCTACTGCAATTGCACTCACAACTCATCTACTTTACATGTAAAAACCAACATTTTTAAAGGAATTGGCAATCCTATTTTTTCTTATTCTCTTCACAGTACAATCCACTCTCGTTCAAAAAGCATCAAGTAATCTCAGATGAACAGTTTTCAAAGAGAGAAGGAAGAAGCGGGGGAGGAAACGGAGGAATTATTCCTGTCTAGCCCATCTAAATGTATAACTACGGGCTCATCAAAGAGAACTCAAAACAAAAAGTTGTTCCCGGTACTAAAACAAGAAGTAAAATGTCAACTATGATAGCAAGGAAAGCAAAAATAAAATAGGAATGCTTTTTCTCAATGGGGACTCATCTCCCGCTTCCTGAAAGGGGACGTGCACTTCAAACCACAAAGTCAAATCTTCACCAGTGTGTGCGTTTAGCTAAGCTGAATCCACACTTCCCAGAGGCCCCTTCCCTGCATACTCTGAGCCAGCGTGCATGGGGACCTGGAAGGCACAGGCACGCCCACTGACACTGCTGGGGTGGGGGGGTGGAGGCAGCATCCCTCCCGCAGCTCCTCTAGCGCCTCCCCCAGGCCCTCTGCTTCAGCTTCTCCAGCTCCTGGGCCAGGTGGCCGCTCCTCCAGGGGCTCCCATCATCGAAGCTGGGGGCTGGGAGGTGCTGAGAAACCAGCACGGTTCCTGTCCATCCCCGTGGGGTGGGGTCCAGCTCAGCCTCACAAGTTCCTGCTCGTCTGTGCTTCCTTCCCACCCACCTCCCCTTCCCAACCACCTCTCCGACTGCCTGCCTGAGGGCTTCAGGATCCGGCCGCACACACAGAAGCAACTGCTCCACGTACCGTGCAGCCAGCTCCCACACTGCACACAGTCAAATCCCGGTCACAAAGCACGCGTGCATGTATGTACCTGTGTGCGTAATGACAGAGAACCTCTCCCTGATGCAGGCTGCTCAATGCCCTACTTCAGACTAGGCCCTGTCCTCGCCCCGCCTAGTCCGGCTGTAGCAAGGATCCCACTTAATTAGGTGAGCGAGAGTCCCCCCACCCTTGATATCCGATCACCCTCACTATCTGATCAAGTTCCTCACACCACCACCACCCCCTTGACGTCTAAGTCCTTGGCTTGCCTTCAGCGAGAACCCTGTTAGGCCAACTGTGCCAGAATCCCCCAGCCCGACGTCTCCTCTGAGTCATTTTCTGTCCACTCCCCACTCCCTTTGCTGTTGGCTCTGAATCCCCACTTGTCCTTGTATTTGGAGGGAGCTCAGTCTCTCTCCCCTACTGCAACAGAGCTGACCCTACTGCAACTGTCTGGAACAGTCTTCCTTGCCATTTTAACAAGTGTCGGGACAATTTCTCTTTAATGGTATGTGTGTACTATGTATGCATGCGTGCATTTAGAACCCTAACTGAACTGCAGTTTTCACAGCTTTGTCATTGTTTTCAAAGCGGTACTTCTTCCTTTTCCATAAAAAAGGTCCTCTGTGCACCAAAGGCTGCCTTGAAGCTGTTTCCAAGCTCAGTGAGTGTTTTTCCCTCTGATGAAATACACACATACCACCATCCCACTGCCAGGGGGCAGTAGCACTGTGCTGAAACGCATTTGCCATCAGCAACTCGAACGGCCACGTGGAAGCAGGCAGTCATTTGGCAGTTAAACGAAAACGTCTCTGTCAACAGCGGTCGGGGCAAGTGGCTCCCCTTCCCCCATATTAGGAGCTGAGAGGCTAGGGGTCCAGGCTCGTTCTGCCACTGGCTGTGGGGCTGGGACAGGCCGCTTCACCAGGCAGGACCTCCGTGTTCACCCCTGCAACGGTCCTCACGCGGCTGTGGCCTTCTGCAGCCAGGCAGCCCAGGAACGCAGGGGTGCCGGGGAGGAACGCCAGGACGCCATCCTCCGGGCGTCCATTCCCGCTTTACGGATGAGATGCGTTACCTGACAGGCACTGCCACGCCCGAAGCAGCAGAAGACCCAGGTCTGGACTGAGCCGCATCCCTCAGCCCAAGCACAGCGGCACCTTCTCTTTCATTCATGCAAGCCCTGCCCTAAACACTACTTCCCTTCACCTCCCCCTCACCTGTGTCCCACACACCTGCTGAGTACCTGCTCACTCTCCAGGGCCCATCTCAAGCACCTGCTCTTGACGAGCGCTCCTTCAGCCCTCCCTGGGAGACTCCATCTCTTCCCTGTTCTGGGTTTCCTTAACCCTAAATCCATGCAAGTAAATCATCTGGCCAGAGGCTCCGACAAGGAGTGAGGGGTGGGTGAGCAGGGGGGATCAATCACCTCATAATTCCTATCAGCCATTCCATATTACTTTTAAAGTATGAACAAACACCATGGTAAAATGTTATTTAAATGCACCTTCAAAACAAGTGTCCTAGCACTGCACTCCAACGTCCCCTCCAAAACCCCCCTCCCAGAGTACTTCCTGAGCGGTCACTGATCACTGCCACCATCACTCCCTCATTCCACAAATATTTCCGGCACACCTATGACTATTTTAGATGCTACAAAGGTACAGTGAGGGGCTTCCCTGGCGGCGCAGTGGTTGAGAGTCCACCTGCCGATGCAGGGGACACGGGTTCGTGCCCCGGTCCGGGAGGATCCCACATGCCACGGAGCGGCTGGGCCCGTGAGCCATGGCCGCTGAGCCTGTGCGTCCGGAGCCTGTGCTCCGCAACGGGAGAAGCCACAACAGTGAGAGGCCCGCATACTGCAAAAAAAAAAAAAAAAAAAAAAGGTACAGTGATCCAAGCAGAGCCACTGCTTTCTTAGAAAGCACGTTCTAGTTAGGGAGGCCCTAGGGCACTAGGGATTGGATTACGGTGTGCTTGCTGGGATGGAGAAGACCACACAAGGAAGAGTCCACTCCACTCCTAGACTCTTCTCCACACGACCCAGTGTGGTCACCAGCAGTTCCTGGGGCTTCACGCTTCTCCCGGCAGAAAAGAGGAAACCCCTCTCTTCCCAGGCAGCTCGGCCCCTCATCCCATAACTTAGCCTTGCTGTCCCTGAGGGGCCCGACTCTCCTAGAGGGGGATTTATCAAGAGAGGAAGTGGAGGGTCAGCCATAAAAACTGCCCGCCCTGAAGAAAAGTCGGGACATGACCAGAAGATGCTGTGAGGGCGGGGATGGGGAGGCCATCTGCACAAACCCACCCCAGAGCTGAAGGCGGGATGGCTGGCAAGAGTGTAGCCAACATCCTGAGACAAGAAAACACCAAAAAGCAAAACTCCTGACGTATTCAAGAAACCAAAGGATGGCCAATGTGGGTCAAATGTAAAGCGCTTCATACTCTCTGTTAAATTCACACATGTTGGTCTGAGCTAATCCTCTGTAATGTTAAATGTATTTCGCAGAGTTCCAGCAACAGTTTCAAGTTTCGTATTACGCTAAAGAGATCTATCATAAAATGTTTAAAACAGATTTTCCTGCTACTTTCAGCTTTAGTTCAAAAACAAGTGAAGCACTTTCAGGAGGTGTCTTAACTCTTTCAAACCCGCTGTACACCATCCAGGTATGTTACGGGCACAAGATACATTTCATAGTATGAGTATCTCTCATAGTAACTGACAGACTTTGGGCAAAGGACTTCATTAGCATCTCAAAGCGTGACAGACCTCAGCACAGTGGCCTGATGCTATCTGCCTCCCAAGAAATGAGACAAGCTACAGGGAAACAGTCAGAAGACTGTAAAAGAGTCTCACATAAAAGAGATACAATTAGTAAACAGGAACACAGAACAAATATCCAAACTTGCAACTTACCCAGATAATACAAATTAAAACAATAAGGCAACGTTTTCTACATACTGAATGAGCAGCACTGCTGCCAGAGGTATAATTAGAACAATCCTTTCAGAACGCAATTTCCAATATGTTTCAACAGCAATAAAAGTGTTCAGAATGGCTGACCCAGTAATCCCTCTCCTGACAAAATCTCTCTCCTGCTCGAAAAGCCAAAGCGCTGAAGAGGCTCACCATAGCCTTCCCAGTAACAGTGAAAATAAACCAAAAAAAGAAAGGGAGTATTCATTATTAATGCATTCAACAGGATGTGAGTACTGAAGTGTGCCACTAACCAGCCACAGTGGCTTTAACTAGCCACTAATAGGGTTTCTTTTCAAAGTGATGAATGTTTTAAATTGACTGTGGTTAACAGGTGCACATATCTGTGAATACACTAAAAAACTGAAGGGCACATTTTAAACAGTGTGGTCTGTGAACTAAATCTCAATAAAGTTACTTTTAAGAAAGGAAAAGCATTTATTATTAATGCATTCAGCCCTATGTGGATGCCAGCACAAGCCACTAGGTGACAGGGACAAGAAAAACAGCAAGTCAGACAGACACCTTCAGAGAGCCTGCTGCCTGAGTGCCGAGCCTGTCAATTAATTGAGCGATCGAAATATAGTGGGTGAAAGTGCTCGATGGGTAAGCACATACTCCAGTGGCAATGTTCCAAAGGAACACAAGGTAGTCTTGAGGGACCAAGAACGGCTTTGTAGAAAACAACAGAAGTGGCTATCTACGCTGAGATCTGAAGGATGAACAAAGGTTAGCCAAAAGAAGGAAGGAAAGTGGAAAGGAAGAAGGGATGAGGGAGAGGAAGAGAATGAGAAATGCAGGTGGACACACCACACTTTCGTTATCCATCCACCAGTGAATGGACATTGATGGATGCCGCTTTCACTTTTTGGCTATTATGCGTGATGCCACCAGGAACACTCGTGTGCAAGCTTTTATGTGGGTTTGTGTCTTCAAACCTCTGAGTATATACCTAGGAGTGGAATTGCAGGATCGTATTGCACTACTGTTGATCATCCACTTTCCTTCCCAAAATCCCAGACAACAGAATCACACAAATCACTGTATCTAACATTCCCCAAATAAACCAAACCCTCTTAATTCCACCAGAACTGGAGAAAGTCCTGCTACCTGAAGCTATTCCTTCTGCTCAGTCTTGTCTGGCAAACACCAATTTGTTCTTCAAGGTCAAGGTCACCTCCTTCATGGAACATGACCCAAACCATTCTTCCACCTCTGAAAAGAACTGTCAATTCCCCCATGATGCTCCCATATCCGTCATTTACTATGGACTCCTCTATAGGCTTAACCGTGGCATCCTCCCCACACCCTATTCTTTTTATGTAAACAGTTGGTCCCAGCAGCCCCGCGAGTACGTGCCTCAGGATGGCCTGTACTCTGGATCCACTGGCAAAGAAGATCTTTAAGGGAGTTTTACTAGCTGAACTTGTGGGCATTTTTGGAGCATATTTTTTGTTTAAAAAGATGAACGCAAGCCAAGATTTCAGGCAAACAATGAGCAAGAAATTCCCCTTCATCTTGAAAGCTTATTACAAATCCACTGAACACTCTGGAATGTGCAGAATCAGAGAGCAAGATCCAGAAAAGAGGCTGAACAGCAAAAATTAGGAATTTGCCCATCGATCAAGGTTTGCCCTATTTCATAGTATCAGGCAAGACTAAAATTCCAAAGTTGACATGGATGGATTTTAGAATATTTAAGGTTAAATGTAAATTCTCATTAAGTCAGAGGTTTTATTCTTTGGACTAACTGTGAAGAAATTGAAGGAAGGTTTGTTTATTACGTTATAAATGCAGTTTCGTTTACTACTCAAAATAAAGTGGTTCTCCTTTAAAAAAAAATCTCCCCTATAATTCTGAATTGATAAATCTTTCAAAGTAGATAAAATAGTAAAACACCTATTTTAAATATTTATTACATTTCTTTTCCATTACAGTTTATTACAAGATATTGAGTATATCGTGCCCTGCACTATACAGTGGGACATTGTTGTCTATCTAATTTATTCCCCTCTCCTTTCCCTTTTGGTAACCGTAGGTTAGTTTTCTATTGTCTATGAGTCTGTTTCTGTTTTGTAAATAAGTTCATTAATATTTATTACATTTTTAACTCACACATTTAAAATCCCATTATCTAAAAATATATTAACTAGAAATACTGCTTTTATCCATTGTCACTTTACCTGAAACAATATTCAAACTCTACATCAATGTCTCTGATACTACTAGAGCCACTTTGGAATAAAATTCGTCTAAAAAAAAACAAAAAACAATTGGCCCCAGAACCCATCTTGTGAGGTCCCGCGCACTGGCACACACCGGGCAGGGGGGGACCTATGAGGAGGGGCAGGCAAGAATCCCCAGACTGTGCCACCTCCATCTGCAAACACCCAGACGGGTTCCCGTCCAAGGAGAAGGCTACTCCTCTCTTCTGTATTTCATTTCAATGCGGTGGTATTTAGAAATGTTAATTATCAACCCTGTGAATGGTACCATGAGCTCTCCAGGAGAAAGGTCACCCAATCAATTAAAATACTATCATTAAAATAATAACAACCTGCCACACAACCTGTAATATCCTAGTTGTACAAATGAGAAAATGAAGGCCCAGGAAGAACCTAATTACTGATCTGAGGTTACGGTAATTAGAGGTTGGGGTGAGTGGAGGGAACCCTTGGTCCTCCTGACTTCAGTCTTCTTCGCAGAAGACTCCAATTAACCAAATACCATTACACACAGGCCCTTATGAGGCAGCGGTCTGTTCAACAGGGTCAAATATCCCAAGTTTCTCTCCTTCTAGACCCAGCGTCTTCGGATCACAAATTAATATGACCTTAAATAACCACCAAGTTCCTTCTCTCCTGGGGCTTCTGCAGGGAAGACAGGCCGACTAAACAGGCCCCAGCTCTGTCGGTGCAACGTGAGAAGTGCGTGAGGGGAGAGACCGAACAGCAGGAGGACGACGGGTCCCCTGGGACTTGTGACAGGCAGTCTAGAGGAAGTGCAGACCCAGGGGAGATGGCTGACAAGGTGCAGGCAAGGGGTGAGGGCAAAGGCCCGCTGTGGGAAGAAGATGTGTATTTGCGAGAAAAAAGTCCAGGACGAGGCAGGTGAGGCAGGGGGAGGTGGAAGCAGCTCAGGGAAGGGATGTGCTCCCCTCCCTGGGAGCAGCTGCATCAGCCCCTGGGTGTGTGATTACAGAGACCCAGCTCCTCTCCACACAGCGCGGCCATCCCAGTGCCAGAGGTCCCGCTGAGGCCTCACCCCCAAGGCTCTGGGCGGCGTCCTCTCCAGACAGTGCCCTCCACAGGGAGATAGGGACCTCGCCACGAGAACCTGTACGACCTTTCGGTGAGGGGGCAGAAGGCTGGCCTGCGGGATGATGCAGGATGGCTCCAGGGTCACCCCAGCCCGGAGCTCCCGGGGGCCGCCCAGGCCCCCGCAGATTCTGCCCCGAGGCCCAGCTTCCCTCTGCCCAAACAGACCTGCCTCCTTCTCTTCCCCTCAGTGGGTGTCGATCCCAAGAGCACTTCTAATAAACGCCCCGCACTTGCATCACACCCAGGAGTGCTTCCCAGGGGACCCACAGCACATGCTAACCCGGCGGGAGGGACAGGCAGACAGGGTGCTGGGACACAGGCAGCGGAGGGCTGATTTCCAAGGGCCTGTGCGGCACCCAGGCAGCAGGAGAACACCTGGGGCTCAGGGTGGGGCCTGGGCTGGAGATAAACGGATCGTGACTGAAACCCAAAAAACACGTAACACCCAGGAACTGTGTGAGAAGAGAAGGTGACGGAGGCAAGGACCTAGAAGAAAGTTGCCCTGATGTATGGGCAAAGACACGCACGATCCCTCAGAGAGTCAAGACAGACGCTGCCCGCGCGGGGAGCAGTGACCAAAAGGGGCACAGAGGTGTTTGGGGTTCTGGTCTTGTGTCCGATCTGGGTGCCGGGTACCACGTGGTCACTTCGTGAAAACTCACTGAGCAGTGTGCTTGTGAATCGTGCACTTCTGCATATAAGTGTCACACTTGGACACTTACATTCTATAAAACGTAGGCAAAGGCAAGGGGAGCCCATGCCGGAGGCTGAGAGCAGCGAGAAGGGCCAGCAGTGTGTGTTGAGAGGGGCCCAGGGAGGTGAGGGCACGGAGGACATCACCCACCCGATCCTGGGCCGGTGTTGACGGGGGCCAGCACCAGGAGGGCACTCATTCATCTTTCCTGGGAGAAAACTGGAGTTTGAATCCACTCACCTTGATCTGACAAGAAATCCAGCATGGTCTGTAGCAGGAAGGACAAGTGCCTGACAGAGAGAGCAGGGTTCCCCATCCTCCGGGACGCATAGACCAGCTCGTGAAGCAGACGCATCTGGACGGCAGCCCAGCCTCGGTGCGTGCCTGCGACAGAAGACACAGAGCATCAGAGCAGGGCTTCAGGGGCGCACTGGCAACAGGGCCGACACATGAGCCCGCTGGAGCCATGTCTAACGTGTAAAACTCGTGATTTCAAGATAACGCCTCAACCACCACGCTCAAAGGGCAACCAAAGCATTTCCCCTGTGTTTATCCTGGAGAAGCACACTCACATGATGCGCCTGTTCACATGTTGTTTTCGGTTTTTTATGTTTTTTTAAAATGCTTTATATTATATGGGGTTGGCCAAAAAGTTCGTTCGGGTTTTTCACAAGATGTTAGACAAAAACCCGAACGAACTTTTTGGCCAACCCAACATTTTTCTCTCTTCTGCAAAGACACAATTTTTAAAATAACCCACTTTGAAATATTTATAATAAGGCTATGACAAAAGATTATGTTTTCAGTGGCATGTATTTGAATTACAGCATACTTTTTTTTTTCAAGAAAATACTATTTGATGAGCCTTCATTATCAACAACCAAGGCCATGAAATTAAAAAGCACAGCATTTCTCTGAAGTATAAGAACAGAAAAGCAGAAAGCTAAAGTAGAAAAAAGGTTACCAGCGAAACTGTGGCTGCTCCCTCCAAAATAACAGCGTGTTTGAAGTTAGAGGTGGAAGGGACCGGTTGCACAGCCATGGAAAAGTACTTTTTTAAGATCACAGGATTTTAGAGTTGTTTATTCCAAATCCCTTTTGGCAACAGTTACTGCTTTTAAATATTTTCCACCTTAAAATTCTTCATGAAGATGTGGAAACAGGGCTCAAAAACAGTTACCACCCAGAGCTGTGTGCCCAGGGGCCCCGGGGGGTTGGTAGAAAGGTTGGGGGAAAGGATTTAAGACTCTGACCAAAGCATTCCTCCTCTCATAGGCCTACTGACCGTCTCTCCCACTGCCTACCCTACAAGGCTGGCAAGTCCCTTTTGTGAATTTCCACTGAATCCTGCACAAATCTTGTCCCATAGGCGTTATCTGGCACACACAGCGAGGCACCTGTAAGCTTGTGTCTTTGTTTCTCCCATCAGTCCTTAATTTCCTTGGGAGCCAGGATGGTGTCTTATTCACCCAAATATCCTTACTGCCTAGTAAGATGCCTAATACACAGCTGGTCCTTAACAGGCTCGTGGGTCAAGTTGAAAGCCTGATGAAAGAAAAAGCCCCTATTTTTCAGACATGCCTACTTAAGCATATAGGGTAAAATGACATGATTTCTGGGATTTGCTGTAAAATGTTTCAACAAAGAACAAACAAAAGAAAAAGAAAGGTCTGAATAAAGCCAGATATGGCAAAATCTTATTAATTATTTAATCTGGGTGATGGGCTATTGTACTATTCTCTCTGATTTGTGTATATCTAAATTATTTCATAGTAATTTTTAAACTGTTAACTGAATAACAATTACTAATAATTATGAATTGAAATTCTTAGAGCTGACCAAACCTACCCACACACAAAAACCTTGATATCCTACCAGTTTTATCTTACAGAAATCTTTTCATACAATGACAGGAGAGGAAAGAAGGACAAGTCCCTGCAGTATTTCCACGATGTCAAAAGACCAAAGGCCAAAACAAAATAAGAGATTCTGAAAAGGATGATAAGGCTGAAATCAACGTCATGACTAACCTAGCCCAGAATTCTAAATGACCTGACCTAACTAATCTCCACCCCACCATACCAAGAATGGGGCACATATCACTCTGCAGATTTTTTTTTAATAGATAAGGATACAGTTCCTACCACAGGCAATTACGGTAAGACTGGGTATAAATTTTCTTAACACCATATAGTGTACAAATCATAATTTCTATGCGATTCAAACTGCTCATCCTATAAAATCTGAATCTTTTTATTCTTAAGACAGATTTGCAGTATATGAGCCAGTGATAAAATTTTCAACACTCTTGTATTCAGAAAGTTCAGCAATGTGAGAGCTTATTACCTCAACTACTGCCTTTTACCAAACTTATGTGCCTTACCACTCTCGTTCATAAGAGTTCCTGGGGGAAATTTAATCTCTCATTGAGGAAAAGGCTAAGCAAAAGGTATGATCAAAAAGTCTTCATATACAGGAACACAAGTAAGATTAAAGTAATAATAAGCAGCCCGTTACGCTAGCAAATACACACAGTGTACTTCTGTGCTCCTACCTCGACTTTCCATAACAGCTAGGGAAAATGTTCATTTCCAGAAACAGAGAGAAACACATTTCAGGTCCTGAGAATACAGACAATTTCCCTTTTATTCACAGGTACGGGGATTTAGTAGAATTCCATTTAATTCTCTGAGAAATGTTGAAAGTAGTCCAGAGCAACAGTGGAGATGGGGTTTAAAGGAACTTTTATTTCCTGTTAAAAATACAGCCAGCTGACATTTATCACTTTTACCTTATTTGATCTCTTACCTTACCTCCCCACCTCTTTCACAAAATGATGGTGAATGTCCCCTCCGGCAACAGAAGGCTAAGTAAAAAGTATCAAATCACATGGAGGTGTGCTTATTTGTTTCATTTTTCAAAAGAAACATGTTTCAAGCATGTGATTTAAAAATTAAGATCAAGAAACAAACTCTGTTCAATAAATGGCAATGAGCACATGTCATGTAGCTGCTCATCAGGTTTGGACACACGTTACACGTATTTACAGGCACGCCTGCTGTGTGCCAGCAAGGGGGACACAGGGACAGGCAGGGTCTCTGCTCTCACGGGGCATACAGCCTGGTGGGGTGGGGGTGGAGGGAGAAGTGCTAAATCATTGCCCCATTTTCTTAATGTACTTACACATTATGGGAAATGCTGTTTAGAAAGAACAGGAGTACGTGAAAGAGAGAAATAAAAGGACTGCATTTAGGTGGAGAGACGACGGGGGACCTCTAGAAGAGCTGACACTCAGGGGAGACCTGAAGGATGCCTGGGGTGCAGCGGTGAACGGCAGGGAAGAGCATTCCTGAGGAAGCAACAGCCGGGAGGAGAGCCGGCAGTGGACACCTGGATGGCGTGTGCACAACTGGCCCTGCACGGAAAGAAAAGGCTAAGGCCAGCCCAGTGTAACTGCATAGAGCCCAGGAGGCTTGCATTTACTCTGGAGCCAGCCTGCAGTTATGTTCGAGGGATACAAAAGGGGTCACTGGAAAGCACCTGCGATCTCTCCAGAAGTCTGTCAGAAGCACACTAACAGGGATCCCGGTCCCACGCACACGGAAACTCAATCCCCCTTCCCATCTCTCTACAGAGCAACAGTGTGACCGCTCGAAAAACCCCCTTCCCAGACACTAACTCACCCCACGAAATTTGTCCCGAAGACGGCCTAACGGAGCCTGTACGCTCAACTGTCCCCTCCACAGGCCTGGAGGTCTCATCTCGTCTCACACCAGCAACTCTCAGCCTTTCAAATGTAAACCCCGAAAGCTTCTAGGGCGTGTCCAGCTATTCTGCCCTTAACTTCAACCACTGGTACCAGGGCCAAGGCAGGGGGCCATCCCACCAGCACGCACTCCTTCCCAATGGGGCCAGGCCTGAAGCACTGGCCCTCAGGGCACTTTATTCCAGCCTCCACGTGGCCTCAGAGGGACAGATGGAATTAGACCTCACCTGACAGTATCTGCTGAGCACTGTCCTAGCACATTCTGGGGACTGACTCACTCAGTCCTTATAACAACCTTCCCGTGACACAGTAAAAGTACCTCCCTGTACAGATGAGGGACCGAGGATTTGACAGGGGCCATGCAGCCAGTCGGTAATGTTGTCACCCTCTCACTAGCTGTTCGACCTGAGGAATAGCATTTAACCTCCCCAAGCCTCTATTCCCTCAAGTGCGGTACAGGGCCCACTGCACCCGCTCACCAAGCCGTGAGAAATGATGGTACACATGTGAAACCGTTCTCCCTGAGGCCACAAGCAGAGTAAGGCAAGTGCAAGTGCAAGGTGTGCTGGGAGAGAGACCGTGTGGAGCAGACGGGGCGCTCTATCACCTGACCCTCCAGCCCTGGGCCGGGACACAGCTGGGCCTGGGCAGCAGGCTCTGGGTTCTGGGCCTCGCCCACACCCAGGACAGCGTCCTCATGCAGGCAACACTCTCAGGCACTGACCCTACCAGGCAAGGAAGCTGCTCTATATTTGTCACTTAAAATACTGGGAAATGTAAAGACAACTTTCTAAAGAAATAAAGACATCCCTGACTTCAAAATGTACTGTAAAGCTACAAAAATCAAGACAGTGTGGTAACGGAAAAACAAACAAACAACACAGAATGGACACCACCAAGAATAAATCCTAACGTAAACCATGGATCCTGGGTGACGCTGTGTCAGCGCAGATTCATCCGTTGTAACAAATGCACCACCCTGGCGGGGATGTTGATGAGGAAGGAGGCTGGGGGGGGTGATGCGGGGGACGGGGGTATGTGGGAAATGGCTAAGCTCAATTTTGCTGTGAACCTAAAACTGCTCTAATGAAGTCTACTTAAAAAATAATAATAGGGCTTCCCTGGTGGCGCAGTGGTTGAGAGTCTGCCTGCCGATGCGGGGGATGCGGGTTCGTGCCCCGGTCTGGGGGGATCCCACATGCCGCGGAGCGGCTGGGCCCGGGAGCCATGGCCGCTGAGCCTGCGCGTCCGGAGCCTGTGCTCCGCAGCAGGAGAGGCCGCAGCAGTGAGAGGCCCGCGTACCGCAGGGAAAAAAAAATAATAATAATAATAAGATCACACAGGGGAAAGTGTGGTGGTAGGAGGGACGTGATAAAATCCATTATCACGTGGTTTACATTTAGAAGAATAAGCACCATCCGAGCTCCTAGGTAAATGGGTGAACTGGTGAAACCACTTCCTGTGACTCGCGTGTGGACACACGTGGACACCCTGCCGCGCCAGTGCCACCGCGCGACACCCAGGGGCTCCTTTGCTGTTGTTCATCTTCCGCCATTAAGCGCTGAGTGGAGAGGAGAAGGGAAGCCACCAGCTGTGTCAGAAAAGCCTTTCAGCTCCCAGCACCTCCACCCTTAGAGCAAACCCCAGGCACGCAGCACACCTCTGAGAGTGTTGTCCGGTTTGCACTCTCTGCCCTCTCCTCCGAGAAGCGGACAGCTGCTCACAACTAGACTGCAGAGCAGCTACAGAGCCCGGGAATTCAGAAAGGGCCTCCCCGGAAGGCGGCCGCTCACTCCGTGGAGACGAGCAAAGTAAACGCAGACCAGTGAGGATCCGGGAGCCAAGCCCCGTGGTGTCTTCACTGCTTTCCTCACCTGGCTGTGTCCCGGGAGAGCTCCCTGTGCAACACCAGACGCAAGGGCGATGGCAAATGTGACCTGCATCCCGAATCCCTCATCCTGGCTCGGCCTGACCTTGGCACCCCAAATCCAGCACCTCCCGAACCATGCATCACACCTGTCCTCTCTTTCCCTGACTGTCCTCTGCCCTCCAGGGTCACCTGGACCTACAGCCTCCCTCTCAGGATCCCCGTCCTGACTCCATTAGCAATGAGAGCTCCCAGCAGAAACACCACCAAGTGAAGCCCACCCTCCCCTCTGGATCCCAATTTCCTGTCTGTAAAGAGAGGGAAGGAGCTAGATCAGTCTTCTCAGAGTCATGTGAGACTTTTCCAAACACATACGCTCGGGCCTCACTGCACACACCCTCCCCCCCCCGCCCCCCCGCAAGAGGTGACAGGCTGGGAGCCCAGGGAAAACAGGTCACGCAGAAGGCCAGCCAAGGGATCCCATCTGCAGAGACGGGGCCCACCAGAAGGTTCTCATTTCTGGCTGTGAGTCCCTTTAGTCCTCAGGCTCCAAGATGACTTTCAGTTAAACACCACATGGTCTCGGTGTTTCAGAACACGAAGGACAGTCCTGTGACCACAGCTGGGGCAAGGCTGTCCAGAGAGAGTAGAAGCAGCCCTTAGAGGCCAGTTAGAGGCCCACAAGAGATGCCAGGAAGAAATTAAAATGGTCTCTGGGAAGCACCTGACTGCCACTGCCCTGAGGTTCTTGTCTGCAGAAGAGAGACACTGGGGCTGAAATCACAGGCCGCCGGTATTAATTTACCCAGAACTCACAGTCCGCCCAAAAGCGCCAGTCGTGAAACAAGTGCTCAGCAAACCTTACGTTTCATCCCTTTTCTTGGGGGAACACAGAGGAAAAAGGAATTAGAGAAAGGAAGAGCAGATGACATGGCAGATGAAAAAAATGTGTCGTGATTTCTGTTTGGGTGAGATGGTGAAAGATCTGGAAGAAAGTGTCACTGAATAAAGTCAGACGTGGCTGAGCGTCCATGCATTTCCCCTCAACATGTGGCACGGTGTCCAGCACAAAGCAAGAAGCAAGAAACGTCTGCTAACAGCAAGACCTCCTGGAGAGGGTCCCCAGTTCTACCCTTGAGCCCTTGCACTTAATACCATCACCAACGGCTGGGACAGAAGACAGGGACAGAGTTCAGGTTCAAAATCACTCCAACAGTACGAGCCCCATCACCGATGCTATCCAGCAGAGACAAACGTCAAGCCCCTTGTTTAACTTTTTAAAAAGATCAACAGCAAGGGCACAGGATGAGGGAGACCAGGCAAGGTCATGTGACCAGGCTCTATTATGTGAGATGGCTTCACAAAGGGAACGCTACGTAAACGGGAAAAGTATGCAGACTGCCCCTATCAGCACTGGGCCCACCAATCTTCCCCCTGTGGCTGCAGAGAAGCAGGACATCTAAAGCCCAAAGTCCACGCTGCCCGGCTCCTATCAACACCTCCTGAGCACGTGTGCTCACATGCCAAGCCCCCAGCAGCAGGTCTCTGGCTTCTACAGGAGGCGGGGGCTAATGAAGGGCTGTGTCCTGTCTCAGCTTCCCTCCACTCCTCAAAGGCCACCTGCCGTGCTGCTCACTCGGTCTCCCTCTGCTCTTCCAAACCCCAGGTCCCGCCTTTTAAATGATTTTGGAAAACATTTTTTAAGTAATTTGGGCCCCCTGAAGTGATTTCGGATATCGCTGTGCTCTGAGCCAGGACTGTGGCAAACTACGGTCCGCACACCGAATCCAGCCCCACCCACACCATAAGTAAAGATCTGTCGGCGGACATTTCATCCCTGGCTGTTCTCACACCTCAGCAGCAGAGCCGACGAGCTGCAGCAGAGGCCGAAGGGCTCCCAGAGCCTGAAATGTTTACTCCCTGGCCCCTGGACAGAAAAAGATTGCCAACTCCTTGCTCTACGCTAATCAGAATTCATCCTGAGTGTACGATTCTATCAAATGTTAAGTGATGCTTTGGGGAGAAGGTCAGAATGGGGGGAAGTCCAGACAGAGTAATTCATCAAGAACCACCTAGGCAACGGAGACAGAGGAGAGGAAGGCTCTGGAAGGACCCGAGAGCTCTCTGCAAATACCTGGAAGGTCAACACATGCTAGAATTGCTTGTTTGTACGTTGGAGGGCAGGAGTTGTCCTCTTCCCACTGCCCCACTCGCTCACCTCACACATCCCATGGCACCAGGCAAGAGCGCGACAAATCATTACTGAGGAGGTGGACACAAAGGGAAAGCGGACACACCGTCCCCAGGAGGTAAGGCAAGCAGGAAGGGGATTCGTAATTCTTTCATGGAGAGACCCAGTAATCAGAACTACCCAAGAGCAGAACAGACTCATCACTCGGACCATGGGCCCCTCAGGCCGGCACACATGACCACATAAAACACGTGCCAGAGGACTGTCTTTGCCCTGGTGGGACAGGAATGTAGACGGCCCCTCAGTTCTCTCCCCGTCTAGCAGGCCAGGCCTGCTGGCTCTGGACGTGAGCTGGAGGAAAGTGCTCTGCATGTCCTGCCTTAAACGGCCATCAACCATTATTTTTCGCCTGCGAATCACCCTTTGCCTGACACTAGGCATCGCACTTGTGTGCACTTGTTATTAGACTCAGAGCTATGTTTAACACGTACTACCCTGCATTAACATTGCAGGATAAGGATTTATCACCAAATGCATACCTGTACTTGTACACATATACCCCAGGACTTATTCTAGATTGGTTGATTTTTGCAAATTGGCTAAATCACATGAGGTAAGTAGGATTCACTAGGTATTTAAGATGTTTCAAGGAGGACACACGTCAGTGAGCTCAGGGGAGATTTCCAACCGGCACACAGATTTAAGAATGCCAGCCCGCATGCGGAGCACCGCTACGTTCTGTTGTGATCTATCAAAAGTACCCAAGTGCAGGAGACCTTAGTCACCTTTGCACGCCAGCACCAGTCATCGTGTCCGACAGGCAGGGCAGGGCCCATTAACTGGACGCACCATTAACTGGACTGAAGCAACTTTCAGCTCTAGTACCTTTGTTGAAGTCTTGCGGATCCAGCGACAGACTGTAGCCAGGAAGCGTCTCGAGGAGGAGTTTGTAGCAGGCCCTCCAGCCAGGCTCTGAGATGCTTGGGGCCACGCACTGCATGGCGGCCACGCGCTTGAAGAAGGCGGACTTGCGGTGGAAGCCGATCAACTCGTAGAGCTCAGAGAGGATGCTGTACCTCTGGATCTTCTCCTCCTCAGAGAGCTGAAGCACACAGAGGAAAGTAAAAAGCATGTGAAAGAATCTTACAAGTGAAAAAGGAAACATAAAAAAGCTTTTTCATAAAACAGGCCCAATGAAACATGAAGGAAAAGGGAAGCTGAGTTAGTGCACTGACAGGGCAGGATCCAGAGAAGCACCGACATGGAAGCTCCAAGGCCTTCTCTGAGCCCCATCTCTCCAAGCTCACCCTGTCCTTTTGCTAAGAAGGCCCATATTCTCTGGAACAAAGGTATTTGCTACCTAGCACATAAGATGCAGAGAAGGGAAAGAGAAAGGGCAAGACACTGGAATTTGGGCAGGGACTTTCATCAAATACATTAACTTCTCAAAACACAAAATATATAGAACCAGGTAACCAGGTAACTAGACAAAGAACTGTTAATAATAACCACACCTAACTTGGACTTAAATTAAGACTTCATGGCTTACAAAATTTTTTCTTTCATCTACAACCTAACCGTATTTTCCCAACCACCCCATGATGTAGTAATAACAATTTCTGTTTAATCACGACTACAGGCCAGCAATGTAACTACTAGGTAACAGCTCAGAATTTTTAAAAGCCGTGTCTGTGATATAGTCTGTGTACACATTTATTTCCTTTTGGCTTCATTCTAAACGAGGATCTAAATCAATTTTTTAAACGCAACAACAATAACAACAAAAAAACAAAAACGAGGGTCAAAAATGGGGATTTAATGCTTAACTGAAACAAGGGGCAGGTGAAGTCACAAAAATGCACGCCATGAGGCAGGGGTAATTAACAGAGGCCGACTATAGATTCAGCTCCAAGATCCCTGGCAGCTGAAGCAAAAAGTAGAAGATGATGAGCTACAGGAACCATAACGCCTGTGTCAGCTGCTGGCGCGCCCCATGCGGGAAGTCCAAAACATCCTTCTCACCATCGAGCATCCTTCTCAGACCCCCCGTGTTAAGTGCGACAAGCACACGCCCGCAGCCCGTGCCCCGGCCTCTACCTTGCCCTTCCCGCCAGCCCTCTCCCTCCCTCATCACTGTACTGGTCTGCAAACCCAGGCCTGAAGCGCCAGATTATGGAGGCAGCCCCACACCTTGGCTTGGCGGGCAGCTCACCCAGCTGGGCCCCTGGATCTGCCCATTTCTCTGCTGCATTGGCTTCCCACGGAGAGAGATTCCTTCCTACGCTGGTCCCCACAAAACTCCTCTCTCCTAAATGCAAGGACGTCAAGCCATATTCCAGACTCCTGTTCGACCAGCAAGTTTTCAGTTCCCTCTCTCTTTTTCCTTCTCCAATAAAGAACTTGACTTTCCTCCCTCTCCATCCAACCGTCTTCTTTGTGAGAGCTCTGCGTTCCCCACACACACACCATCCTGAAAGCCGGGCACCTTGCCGGCTAGGACCGAGATGTCTCCGTCTAACCTGGGCTGCATCCTTACACTTTCCCCCTTCTATCTCAGAAAGCCTTTCCTGAATCTCCCATCCCTCTGATTCTGAGTTTAAATGGACAAAGTTCTGAGGTTACCATTATTATGTGCATATCTACCGGGCTTTTGCTAGGTTCCCTTAGCAACAAGCTTCATTAAGGAACTGCATCAGGAAGTTTAAAGAGGCTATTCTTACATCTGAGTGGAGTAGCCCGCAGGAAATGTAAATGGCTTTGAAGAGAAAATTAACCAGGGACAAAGAGGCCGCAGGTTCTAACCAACAGTGTGTCATGAGCCCAAACGTTATCAAATGGCTCAGTCATTACTGAACGTCAGATCTGCAGGAGGTGCCGGGTGCTGGGTTGAATAGACACTGGCCCTAGAGCATGCTCCCACAGCTGGTAAAGTGCTGGGCTTTTCTCTAGTTTCCCAAACAATTCCTTACGACCTCTTTCTCTTATGGTCACTTACATTTCCTACTAATGGCGAAAATTAATTTCAGTCATCTGGGTTGTTTGCGGGGAAGCTGCACGACGCAGTTCACAGAGCTCAGACTTTGGAGCCATGGTGAGCTAGATCTGAAGACCAGTGGTAGCATTTACAAGGTAATCACGGGCACGCAGCAAACACCCCAGCCTCGATTTCCTCACCTCTAAAACTGGGTTCAATAAAGCCAGTGAGCACAGTCGCCGTGATGATTATGGCCGCAACCTGTTTACCCCTAGGTAAGTGCCGGCAACAAGCTGGCTGCCTAATTAGTAGGAAGCATCCTCAGCGGGCTTTAGTTTACCTGAGAACAGATGCTTTGCCGTTTTGTCTTTGGTAACAGAACGTATTTTACTGAGATTAATACCACCAGAGCAGCACCGGCTAGAAAATTCCCCAGCTCTGCAGGGCGAGGCATGTTCCTTTCCTCTACAGAGCTGACCACATTTTCTAGTCATTTGTTTTTACATTTGTCTATTTAGCACCTGTGTCCCCCTCCGGACATTCTGCTCCAGCAGCGCAGGACCCTGTCTGCTTGGCTGCATCACTGAGTATTCTCGGACTACAAGACAGTGGGCCCAGGGCCTAGCACCCAGCCTCCAGTACAGAATGCAGAGAAGGGAAAACCCAAACAAGCATGCTTTAACTAGGCCCCTGCACCCGAAATTACGGTCTGACTTGGGACAAATTATAAAATCTTCTTTACCCTGAGGCTCCTCTTCTATCAACAGGAGTAAACGCACTTAGCACACAGAGTTACAAAGATAGAAGGAAATAACCAAATTCACAACCTAGTCAAGTGTCTGCTAGCGTCCAACAAACACGAGCTGCCTTTATTGCTCTGACACGTCACCGGTGGGGCTTTCTAAGTGCCAAGCAGTGTGTGAAGTGCTCTACACGTGTTATAATACTATTTATTGATACAACTTACAACAAATCCAGGAAGAAGGGAATATTATCATTCCCATTTTACAGATTCACAAACAGGCTAAGGGAGGTTACATTCCAGTCCAAGGTCACACGGAGGGGAAATGGTGGTTGAAACCTGAATCTGGGCTGCCAAGGTTCGCGTTCCTTCTCTCTCACTTCTACCTGACCTGTGAAATCTACGTGCCTGTGAAATCTATGTGTTCGACAGACAAACCTGCAGACAGCCAGCTGTTAAATGCAATGCACGCAGCCGTTTGTCAGAGCTAATTACCATAAACTACTCTCGTAAACAACGAAAGACAAGACAGGTGGATCCATGTTCCCGCTCACAAAGAGAAGTTCTGCCTTGAACACTCCTGCAACGTGCACAAACCCTTCCCAATACCACTAGATCCAAACGTATTCTTTTTCATTTTTTACATTTGCACAGGGCTTCTTAAGGCAGAAGGCACCTGCAATAATTCCATCTTGGTTCCTTTCAAAGTTTCCAGGTTAGCCAAAATCAGTCCCAGAACAGACACAACTCATCAGTTCTACAATGGAACACACCTGACCAAGAACCAAAACCTTGTCCTGGTTCAGAAAAACTATAGATCCCTCTTTGTTACTGTCATTATAAAATCCCACCAGTGTCTATTTGAATTATGGTTTTCTCAGCGTATATGCCCAGTAGTGGGATTGCTGGGTCATGTGGTAATTCTATTTTTAGTTTGTTTGTTTGTTTGTTTTTTGCAGTACGCGGGCCTCTCACTGTTGTGGCCTCTACCATTACGGAGCACAGGCTCCGGACACGCAGGCTCAGCGGCCATGGCTCACGGGCCCAGCCGCTCTGCGGCATGTGGGATCCTCCCGGACTGGGGCACGAACCCGTGTCCCCTGCATCGGCAGGCGGACTCTCAACCACTGCACCACCAGGGGAGCCCTATTTTTAGTTTTTTAAGGAACCTCCATACTGTTAGTTTTTTAAGGAACTTAGTTTTTTAAGGAATTCTTAGTTATTTAAGGAACCTCCATACTGTTAGTTTTTTAAGGAACTTAGTTTTTTAAGGAATTCTTAGTTATTTAAGGAACCTCCATACTGTTCTCCATAGTGGCTGTATCAATTTACATTCCCACCAACAGTGCAGGAGGGTTCCCTTTTCTCCACACCCTCTCCAGCATTTGTTGTTTGTAGATTTTCTGATTATGCCCATTCTAACCAGTGTGAGGTGATATCTCATTGTAGTTTTGATTTGCATTTCTCTAACGATTAGTGATGTTGAGCATCTTTTCATGTGCTTCTTGGCTATCTGTATATCTTCTTTGGTGAAATGTCTATTTAGGTCTTCTGCCCATATTTTGATTGGATTTTTTTTCGATATTAAGCTCCATAAGCTGTTTGTATATTTTGGAGATTAATCCTTTGTCCGTTTTTTCATTTGCAAATATTTTCTCCCATTCTGAGGGTTGTCTTTTTGTCTTGTTTATGGTTTCCTTTGCTGTGCAAAAGCTTTTAAGTTTAATTAGGTCTCATTTGTTTATTTTTGTTTTTATTTTCATTACTCTAGGAGGTGGGTCAAAAAAGATTTTGCTGTGGTTTACGTCAAAGAGTGTTTTTCCTATGTTTTCCTCTAAGAGTTTTATAATGTCCGTCTTACATTTAGGTCTTCAATCCATTTTGAGTTTATTTTTGTGTATGGTATTAGGGAATGTTCTAATTTCATTCTTTCACATGTAGTTGTCCAGTTTTCCCAGCACCACTTACTGAAGAGGGAAGCAGCAGCATAGCACAGGGAGATCAGCTTGGTGCTTTGCAAGGACCTAGAGGGGTGGGATAGGGAGGGTGGGAGGGAGGCTCAAGAGGGAGGGGATATGGGGATATATGTATGCATATGGCTGATTCACTGTGTTGTACAACAGAAACTGACACAGTGTTGTGGAGCAATTACACTCCAATAAAGATCTATTAAAGGGCTTCCCTGGTGGCGCAGTGGTTGAGAGTCCGCCTGCACGGGTTCGTGCCCTGATCCGGGGAGATCCCACATGCTGCAGAGCAGCTGGGCCCGTAAGCCATGGCCGCTGAGCCTGCGCGTCCGGAGCCTCCACAACGGGAGAGGCCACAATAGTGAGAGGCCCACGTACCACAAAAAAAAAAAAAAAAAAATCTATTAAAAAATAATAAAATGTTTAAAATTGTTTAATTTAAAAATTAAAAAAAAGAAAAATCCCACCAGAACTCATTATTTTGCTGTCCGCTCAGCTGGCAACCAGATACGGAGATGAGTCAACTCCAGCACAGCATCGAGTTGGGGAGAACTCTAAAGGCCCACACCCGCTGCAGCAAGGCGGGCCACTTACCTTCCGCATGGCTCTGCTGACCCCTAGTGTTCTACGAAGATCAGGCCAACAGAGAAGGGGCTGTTCCCAACAGCTGCAAATTCCCACACATTAAATAAAAGCATCTGATCTTATCAAATATGTTGTGTATACACCCACCTGTGAAAACAGCTTCGCCAAAAGCCCAAATGTTCAACATTAATTTGCAAAGCCAACTCCGGTCCGTAAAGGCGAGCAAGTCTTAGGACACTAAGTCTTCCAAGTCCCTCCCACACCCAACCCTCCACCAAACTGCCTGCAGTTCTTCAGCATGCTTTTAAATGCATGCCCCCGCCCCCCAGATGTCCCTCCACGCCCTCTGGCCTGAGTATAAGAGCGGCTACTGGGTAACTGCAGGGCAACACTAGACAGGACTAGACACAGAGAATCTGAACTAAACTACTCCTGATCACCATGAGTTCGTTATTCCATCATTTGACAGATGAAAATGTCGAGAGATATGGAGGATTATGCTCAAGGTCACGCAGCTAATAAGTGGCAAAGTGGGGTCTGCACACAGGCCCACGACTCTGCTCCTCACTCCAGCATGACGCCCCAGCTGGATCCCCACACCCACAGGGTTCTCTCGTGCCTGCCTGACAGGTCCACGTTTCTTTGCTTTGACTCACGACCTATAACAGGTCTGCCTTTTAAGCACCTTTTCCATCCACTGTCCCTCAGCAACAAAACCGCTCAGGCCACCAAACGACTTCCGGCTCCCCAAGCCCTCCGTGCTCGAGCCAGGTCACGCCTTCGCACCTGGTCCCTGCTCAGAGGCTCTTCAGCCCCTGTAGGTGGATTATTTCTGCTCTTTGCAGGAAAACCCCTCTGGGGAGCCCTCCTCTCACCCTCAGCACAGCAGTCCCCGGGCCGCATCCCCAGCTGTCCCACTAGATCTGCATGTGCCCTCTTTGGACCAGCAGCCTAAGAGCTAGGGATTACGCCCTGGTCATCCCTGCAAACGTACTGCCCAGCTCAGAGCTCACACCCAGCAGGTCACCCGGAAATCGTGGTGAGTGATGGATCCAACCCAGATGTCTGTGCCTTTGCCAGCACTGCTGAGGCTGGTTTCCACCCTTCGCTCAGTTTCCCATAAAACTGAAGCTTCACCGTCAAGTGGTGGGTTTTCACTTTTCCTGCCCATCTTTACCAGAAACGTCAAGGGAAACCAAAACACCTTTTCTCAACCCTTTCCTGATGACACATTCCCATCCGTGATATCGCCATGCTCAGCAGCTTTGAGTCCACGTAGTGTTGTTTCCCTTACGCTAAATGGCTCCAAACGTTGTGGGATTTTTTTCTCTTTTTGGTTTGTTTGTACTCGGTTTATTCGCTTGATTCTGCTTTTGTCTCTCCCTTCAGTGTTAGGCTGGCAGCTGCCACTTCTCACTGCCTTCAGCTGCCTCCCTCCCAGTGTCCCGGGGGTGCAGTAACAACCTTCACAGAAGAGGAAACCAAGGCACAGAGAGGTTAATCTACCCAAGGGGCTAAGCCAGATTCAGGCCCCAGCAGTGTGTATTCCGAGTCCCTGTGCTAAACTATTATGCTAAAATAGTTAACTTTTTATAGATTGTGGTTATAAACATATGAGGTATCAAAATATGTATGAGCAGCACACACATCAACGCTAAGACCTTCATTAGCCATTGCTTTATTTCTATTTTAAAAATTAAGAACCTCTGGGCTTCCCTGCTGGCGCAGTGGTTGAGAGTCCGCCTGCCGATGCAGGGGACACGGGTTCGAGCCCTGGTCCAGGAAGATCCCACATGCTGCAGAGCAAACTAAGCCTGTGTGCCACAACTACTGAGCCTTTGCTCTAGAGCCGGCATGCCACAACTACTGAAGCCCGCATGCCTAGAGCCCGTGCTCTGCAACAAGAGAAGCCACCGCAATGAGGAGCCCGCGCAATGCAATGAAGAGTAGCCCCTGCTCACTGCAACTAGAGAAAGCCTGCACACTGCAATGAAGAGTAGCCCCCGCTCGCCACAATTAGAGAAAGCCCGCGTGCAGCAATGAAGACCCAACGCAGCCAAAAATAAATTAATTTTAAAAAAAATTAAGAACCTCTGCAGTCAATATGGCAAAATGTTAACATGTTAAACCTAGATGATAGAGGCATGTGTGTCTTATTACTCATTCTCTCTTATATGTTCAAAATACAAAATGATTGTAAAGTCTCTCTCCCCTCCCCTCCACCCACTACCCTCTCTCTCACCTGAGCCTCCCAGACCCACATATTTTACAGTCTTTTCATTATATCCACAACTGAATCCACCAGCGTTGCCCCCAAACTCCCTCTGCAGCTTTCCCTTCTCCGAGCACAGCATGACCATCATTTACCTAATTAATCAAGCCAGAAACCTGGGCGTTATTCTGTCTGCCCTCACATACATCATTAATCCCTTCCTTTTCACCCCCTAAACACGTCTTCGATCTGTTGGCTTTTTTCCATTGACCGTCCCACCACCACTCAGGTGAAGCCGCCTACACTGCCCACCTCGACTCCTCAAGAGCCTCCCACCTGGCCTCCCTCACCATGCTTACCCTACTCCACACAAAGGGGATCCCATCACTCCTGTGCTTTTAAGACCTTTCTTTTAAAAACCACTGTTCTTAGAATAAACTCCAAGTTCTTCACCTGGTGAATGTCTACCT
The DNA here is from genome assembly GCF_963924675.1 of Phocoena phocoena. Taxonomy (NCBI): domain Eukaryota; kingdom Metazoa; phylum Chordata; class Mammalia; order Artiodactyla; family Phocoenidae; genus Phocoena; species Phocoena phocoena. The sequence continues at coordinate 77,892,819 of NC_089235.1, forward strand.
TTGCCACGAAACTGTCAGCTTAATGAGAGAAGACTCTGCCTTCTCCACCTCTACGCCCCCTCCTGGCACAATGCCATGCTCAGTACAGATCTGCTCGATTACAGTAACGGTATTGTAACCCTAGTCCTGGGTCCTTAACCAAACTGCTTCACTTCTGAGTCTTGGTTGCCCTGGCCATAAAAATCCAAGGTAGATTAGAAAGATTGTAGACGTTTGGCTAGATTATTGATTTAGGGATTTTACAGTAGCAACCTGCAACTAAATGCTCTAATGATTTTGTCTTATTAAAAACACATCCAGATTCAAGTAATATTTGTGGAATGCCTTAGGTGTAAAAGGAGCTGTACAAAGTACTTTCACACGCTTCATGTTTTATAACATGAACAACCCAGACAGGGTCACAAATGGAATAGCTTCACAAGTGACAAATGTAAGGTGATAAGGCATTAAGCTTGTCCAAGGTCGCAAAGCTGGTGAGAGCAAAGTCGTTTCTCCAATCAAAAAAAATTTTGAAAGAACAGAATTCTGAATTTTGAGGGTAAAAGACCATAATACAAAGAGGTAAAACAACTCCCTTAATCAAAGTTTCAAGTTCTGACTCCAGAGTTTTAACCGTGCCATACTGAATGCTAGCACAGCAAAATCAGATGGTCTTTTGGTGAATAAGCTCCAGGAAAACCGCGTTAATTCTTCCACTCATAGGAGGACACACACCCACCTGTCGAAGGTTGATGTAGACTGCATTCTGGAGAAATTCCGAAGCTTCCATGCTCCGCTTCTGAATGGCGAGGACACGGACGGCCTTGACACACGCTTCTAACTCAATCACCCCGGCGTTCTTATACTGCAGGGTCAAAAGAGAAGATGAGAGGTGTTTGTGTCAGGTCGTGCAGGCGGTACCACAGGTACTCAGTGACACTGAGCAGCACGTCCCCACCCAAGGGGGGGACTTTGTGTTTGAGAAAGTCTATCCCGTAAGGGGGCAGAAGGGGTTGGTGGGATTGAGTGAACCTATAAATGCCCATATAGATATGTTTGCGTTCATTCAAATAATACAACCAACAGTCGCTGGATATTCTACAAAATTTCAAAATGTTATCAATGGAAACTTTGCTATTCACTTCCACTTAATCTCCTGCTCGAAAACATTCTTAGACTCTCTCACACCTGCAGCTTTGATGCAGTAGTTGCCAATTCATGTTACTTTGTTACAAAAGTTCTAGCTCCTTGTATCACTGTACCTGTCCTCTCTTAGCACGTTTGATGTCTTTCTGCTTATCTCTCTGAGTTACCTGTTCCTGCTTCTCAGATCCTGAGAGGAAGGACAAATGAAGATACATGAACAGAAAAGGTACCGTGGGCTTCACACAGCCACTCAGTAATGATCCCGGCGAGAACTTCTCCAATCTCATCTTCACCTCTCAAGGTTCTGCACAAGATGACATCCAGCCAGGAGAGCTGGCCTTGCCCACGTGAAAGCTGTGTGGCTCAGACGTGAGGACAGGCCCAGAAGCTGGCTCTGGAGCCCAGGCCCCCCTGCTCTGTGCCTTCCTCTTTCCCGAGGCCCCAACTCGAAGCCCTCCATGCTCCCTGTTCTTCTGCCCTTTTTATTTTTTTTCCTAATTACCCTGAGCTGGAGTGGTTTTCATCTGATGTATCTGAAAAGACTTCCTGCAGCTGGGGAAGAGGCTTCTGAGGTAAATCCATGTATTCTGGTGCCTGAAGAGCGCCCGAGGCTGAGAGACCCCCCACGAACACTCATCAAGGCGTTAAACGTGCTGTGGAGTCAGCCACCCCCCAGCAAGTGTTTGCTGAGACCCCAAGGCCTGCCTGGCATAACCACTCATGAACATGCAGTCTGCCTACTTATCAATTATGAAGAAGCAAAAATATCCAATTGCCCATGTTCCTTACTAAAATTATTTGTAAGGTGGGAAAAGAAATTACTGTGCCAGAAAGAGCAGGTCTCCACTGTTTCCTCATTTCCAATGTGTAACAGGCGCAGAATCTGTGATATATTACATGTAATTTATCAAAGACAGCACGAAAAGAAACTATACTTACCTAACTACCAATACTGAAGTCAGAGTCTATTAATTTTATATACCATTTAACAACACCACACTAAGAATCTAACAGGGACTCGATTTCATTGAAATATAATTATTTCCTTTCCTTCAAAACTCTTAAAATAACTTCTACTGAAGCGAAAATAGAAGTCAACTCATTTTTTTCACATATTTTGGTTATAGTTAAATATTTTAAATATTACAATGAAATTTAAATTGCAATCATAAAAAACTGTTCATATATTAGTAGAAAGATATACAGAATCAATGGGAATCAGGAAAAGAACGGACATTTACTAAAAGGCTACTACATACCTAATCTTTTACAAGCATTCTCCTGGAACATAAGCTCTCTGATGCAGGGGCCCCCATTTTCACTGCTGAGTCCCTAGTAATCATCTACCAAGGCACCAGCATAGACCTATGCAATCAATATTTTAGAAATAAATGAGGGAATTATCTCATTCAATTCTAAAACAAACCCCTAAAATGAATACGGAACTTATTTACAGATAAAGAAAATAGGGTCCCAAAAAGTAAAGTTTCTTGCCCAAGGTCACAAAGCTAGTAATTGGTAAAGGCAGGATTTGAACTCAGGTCTGTCTGACTCCAAAACTAAGGTGGAAATCTCATTCCATTAGGAAGGGTCCAGCACCACAGACAACCCTCCTATCTTTGTTCAGATCTAGCCTTATATAGCCTTAGCATCCCATACGTAGGGAACTCGAGGACAAACCATAACAGTAAGGATTTTATAGCCAGTAATTTCTTAGGTCTTATTTACAAAGTGTCAGCAGATCAGCAGAAAAGCTCTGTAAGAAGGTATTTCTAAGAATAAAACCAAAGAGAAAACCCATAAGGAAAAGATTTACTACATTAAAGACATTTTTGACCACAACCAAAATGAAAAACCTCATAAACAACACAAAAGGCAAGCAACATCAAGAAAAAGATTTGCAATATATGTCAATGACAGAAAAGAAGCTAATATCCATGATTTACAAAGAGCTATCACAAAGCAATAAGAAATGCTCCCTAATTTAAATGTATGCAGAGGACAAAAACAGATAATTCATTTTAAAAATGCAATTGGCTAATACATGAACAAAGTTCAATACCTCACTGGTCATCAAATGCAAACAAACAATGAAAAATTACTTTCGCTCATCATATTGGCAAATATTTTAAAAGGACAGTGTCTGTTTGTGGGAGAACAAACTGTTATAAAGCTTTTTGGAGGACGATACAGCAATGTATATATAAACTCTAAAAAATATATGCACACTTTTTGACTCAAGTCCACTTCTGGGAATTGTTTCCTTTTAAAAACAAAAAATCAGTCCGAAAAGATTTATCCATCACGGCATTTATCACAGCACTGTTTACAACAGTGGAAAGAAAAATTGAAGGAAAATAATATTCAGTAATAGAGAATTGGTTAAATGAGTAATTCTACATCTTTTCATTCCCTGTTGGAGAAGGAATTTGGAGAGTAACTTGAAAGTAACCTATGATAAATGTAAATGTCATATCCAGTGACTAAATTTCCAGAAATCTTAACTAAAGGAATACTCATACAAGAACAAAAGAATATATGTACAAGAATGTTCAAACATTTTTTTCTAAGAGTGAAAAAGTGAAGATTCAATAACGCAGAAAAACGCATAATTTGCCAAATGAAAAATGTAGGTCTCCACACAGTAAAGAAGTACAGAATGCTCACCATTTTATGATATAGACGATATACATCGACAAAAAGAACAGAAAATAGATATTAAAAATGTTATCTCCAGGCTTCCCTGGTGGTGCAGTGGTTAAGAATCCACCCACCAATGTAGCGGACATGGGTTCGAGCCCTGGTCCAGGAAGATCCCACATGCCACGGAGCAACTAAACCCATGCGCCACAACTACTGAGCCTATGCTCTAGAGCCTGCAAGCCACAACTACTGAGCCCGTGTGCCATAACCACTGAAGCCCACGCACCTGGAGCCTGTGCTCTGCAACAAGAGAAGCCACCGCAATGAAAAGCCCACGGACTGCAACGAAGAGTAGCCCCCACTTGCCGCAACCAGAGAAAGCCTGCATGCAGCAACGAAGACCCAACACAGCCAAAAATTAATTAATTAATTAATTAATTTTTTTTTTTTTTTAATGTTATCTCTGAGGACTTCCCTGGCAGTCCAGTGGTTGAGACTCCGTGCTTCCACTGCAATGGGGGGACGCAGGTTCGATCGCTGGTCGGGGAATTAGGATCCCGCATGCCGTGCAGCATGGCCAAAAAATTTTTTAAGTTTTTTTTTGAAGAAGAAGAAGAAGAAGAAACAGTCCATTTTATTGGGCTCAGACTAAGAATCCATGGGTCTTGAGGACCTCTGTGAATCGGTCGATTTTCTTCTCTATGTTCTTTTCGGCCTGCTTCCGTAGCCTCATGAGCTACTTCTTTTTCCGGTAGTGGATCTTGGCCTTCTCCTTTCTCTTCTCCTCCAGTGTAGCCGTTACTGCCTAGTACTTCCAGCCAACCTCATGAGCCAGGCGCCCTAGGTAGGCAAACTTCCGTGTAGGCTTCAGACACACAACCTTAAGGGCGGCAGGAACCACCATCCGCTTTTTCTTGTCATAGGGTGGCGGGATCCCATCAAACACCTTGAGGCGGTCCAGAGCAGCCTGGCCTCGCTTGGTCTTGTGGGGCAGCATGCCTCGCACTGTCCACCAGAAGATGCGGCTGGGGGCTCGGAAGTGGTAGGGGCCACGGGAGGGGTTGGTGTTCATCCGCTTGCGGAGGAATGCCAGGTACTTCAACTTGTTTCTATAGAAATTGCCAGAAATGTTGATGCCTTCACAGCGCACAACCACCACCTTTCGACCCAGAAGCACCTGCTTAGCCACGATGGCCGCCAGGCGGCCCAGGAGATGGCCTCGGCCATCGAGAACCAGGACCTGCCCCTCCGCCATCTTCGGCAGCCGCCTGGGAAAACTAAAAAGTTTTTAAATAAAAAATTTTTTTTAATTTTTTAAACGTTATCCCTGAGTAGCAGGGCTATGATAGCCTCTTTTTCTCCTATTTCCAGACTTATTAAATTAAATATACATGATTTTTAATCAACAAAAACCATTTTTAGGCATATAGTATTTATTATGCATTGGGGAATACTACATGAATACTTACAGAAACGAACACTTATGAGATACTGCGGCAGCATTACACAATGTAAAACAGGAACTTCTGATTAAAACAACACAGTCACATAAAGGATCTACAGAGTAAAATCACCTTGCTGTAATAGGAAATGGCCTCCTTGTATTTGTCAATTATGTCTTCAGGGCTAAGGCAGTTCTTAGCCCGCCCAATCTCAGCGCTGGTATCTGGATTGATGCCATTAGTGGTGAGGGCACCTGCAAACCGAGAGAAAGAAAAGAAATAATCTTTTGCTTTTTCCGTCTTGTTTCTTTGTTATTTTAAAAGAAGGGCACAAATAAGATAAAGCTTGAATATTCCCAACTGAAATTTAAATAATGAAACCATTTTTAAAGTCTTCACAGCTTATACACTCCCTATAATAGTCTTACCATCAAAGCATTGTATTAAATGTTAATTAACTCACAATAAGTTTTCCTCCCTGTTGAAACTTTTTATTAAAGAACATGAAATGCATTATATAAAAGTAACATGTCTATAATAACTAGCTTAGTTGCCTTGACAGCAATGCAGTCAGTGTGCATTATCTCCCAGCACTAAGCTCTTCTCTTAATGCTACAAGAAACCAGACTGCACCCTCAAATGGAGATAAACTATGTGAAAGTATTTTCTGAACTATACAGCACAAAAACACATAGCTTACAAATACTGGCATCCTTTCTGAGGCTGTCATTTTCTGTTTCTGGCCAACCCCTGTCAATAAGCAGAACCACCTAATTCCCCAGCCATCAAACTCACAGGGGCAAGAGCTCTGGAGACATGTCCGTTTATAGAATGTAACCAACTACACATAGAACTCTGACAAGAAAAAGATGAAATACTCTTTGATTTCAGAGAACACTCAAAAAATACTCTCGTTAGCCTCATAGCAGGAAAAGCTGGGCTTCTCCTAAGCCACTTGTTTATTTCAGGGACACTGAGCAAATCCAACAAATTCTGTTCCCCTCATGTCTACTGGGAGACTCAGGCACACATGTGCTGTTATCTTAGAACTCACGGGGCAAAGGGTGTGTCTCACACGGCCCGCAACCTTCACACAAGCTCATCGCCTCACCTTGCTGTCTAAACTTGGTCCCATTTTCTCACCTGCTCTCTTGGTATTTTGTTATTCTGTATGCTGCCTCAAATGCTTTTTGGAACAAGACAGAGAATAAGTGGATAGATAAATGGACAGATGGACAGATGAAAGATGGGCAGACGGACAGAGAGACTCTAAGCAAAGAGGAACAAAGAACATTTCCTACGCAAAATCCTCTTCTAGTCAGGGAAGAAAGAGCCATAACAGAGAACTGGGAAGAGACAGGTGGCTTAGGATTTTGTGTTTCTACAGATTTTGTGAAAATCACAGCAAGAGATAAGAGGGTAGAACCATAAATAATAAAAGAAAAGGGCATGCATGCCTGAAAAAAATCTAAAATATTTACTTTCTAAAGAATAGATTCAAATCAGCAAGGCCCAATGACAAAATCCTTGGGTCCTTACAGAATTGAGAAGTCCATCTCCAAGCCACAAGGCAACCCTTTGGAGCACTGAGAATCTACACTGGGTGGTCGTAAGGCCATCACAGCAAAAACTATGTCATTCTGCACTAACGAGGAATCAGAACCTATGTGGGGACATCCATGCATGTCCTCATTTACAACCCATGGCAGCGTTATGCGGGGGGACTCCTAGCGAGCCCTGTTTCTGCAGGGGAGGAAACAGGTCCTAAAGAGGCTGAGCATTCCTACTAGCTCTCCAGTAGTAGGAGCTGGATATACAGAGCTGTTTACTCCAGAGCAGGATTTGAACCCGGGCCTGTATTTTTTTTCTTTTTTTTTGCGGTACGCAGGCCTCTCACTGCCGTGGCCTCTCCCGTCATGGAGCACAGGCTCCAGACGCGCAGGCCCAGCGGCCATGGCTCACGGGCCCAGCCACTCCAAGACACATGGTATCCTCCCGGACCGGGGCACGAACCCACGTCCCCTGCATCGGCAGGCGGACTCCCAACCACTGCGCCACCAGGGAAGCCCCGGGCCTGTATTTTTAACCACAGTACTATCCTGCTTTGTGTGTTTTTCATGTTTACAATACCTTTGTTTCTGGCATGAAATAATATTTAATAGATGATAGGTTATCTTGATTTATCTCATTAGTTCTAATAATTTGTCTTCATATTGTTGAATTTTACTCTTTTCCCTTGGAGGATGGAAGGGAAAGAGTGGGAATCAGAATGAGGTGGGCTCTTCATTCTTCCTATGGTACCTCACCTCATCCAAGAAGCCCCCAAACAGGGAGAAGGAACAAATTTTCCCTCCATATTTAAAGAAAAAAAAAAGACACCACTGATAATGGGCATTCCCTTAATGATTTACTTAACTCCAGTACAGAGGCCAGGGGAAAAAAGCATATGCAGAAGCCCGGAAGAATATAACCTGTAAGAAGGTAAAAAAAGCATAGCTCTTTTTAAAAAAAGGAGAGCTTAGTGGGTCAGACTAATTAAATTTCACTCAATAAAAGAATAACACACTCTAAAAATACTAGTATGCAATGGATTTGATCTTTCTTGACACCTATAAAGTTTTGACAGCCCACACGTAACATTATTGTGAACCAGTGAAACAAGGAGTCTATAGACAGGAAAAATCAATGCCACAGGCAGGCTGAAACCCAGGCTAGAGGAAAGGAAAAGAAAGAGCATAGTTAAGAAGTGGGGAAAAGCTGAAAAAAAAAAAATCATCACAAGAGCTCCCCAGTATCAGTCCAACAACAGTTTAATAATTCATTCAAGAGAAAGTTACTGAGTTCCTATTATGTGCAAGACTGTATAGGAGGCACAAGCTAGAAAGTCAACAAAAGTAAAATGAAGCAGAAGTAAGAGGGAATGGGACTTCCCTGGTGGCACAGTGGCTAGGAATCCGTCTGCCAGTGCAGGGGGCACAGGTTCGAGCCCTGGTCTAGGAAGATCCCACATGCCACAGAGCAACTAAGCCCGTGAGCCACAACTACTGAAGCCTGCGCGCCTAGGAGCCCCTGCTCCGCAAGAGGAGAAGCCACTGCAATAAGAAGCCTCAGCTCGCCACAACTTAGAGAAAGCCCGCACGTAGCAACAAGGACCCAATGCAGCCAAAAATAAATTTAATTAATTAATTTTAAAAAAATAAAAAAGAAATAAGAGGGAATAAAACAGAGACAAATGATGCAGGAGAAAGAACGGCAAAACTATATAAAGAGGAGAATAACAAGGGTAGCCCCCACTCACTGCAACTAGACAAAGCCCTCAAGCAGCAATGAAGAGCCAACGAGGCCAAAAATAAATAAATAAACGAAAATTTTTTTAATATTAAAAAATAATAACAAAAAATAAATAGAATTGTAAAGTTAGAACATTGTTGAAAAGCTATAAAAATACTCCAAAAAACAGATCAAAACATATATATGTAGGAAGGCTGCCCCACTGTCATATATAAATGCAAACTTATTTTTGTTTATTCATGGGCACTAAATTACTTTATCCAAAGCATGATATATATTTTTTAATTTTATTTATTTATTTTTTGCTGTGTTGGGTCTTCGTTTCTGTGCGAGGGCTTTCTCTAGTTGCGGCGAGCGGGGGCCACTCTTCATCGCGGTGCGCGAGCCTCTCACTGTCGCGGCCTCTTGTTGCGGAGCACAAGCTCCAGACGCGCAGGCTCAGTAGTTGTGGCTCACGGGCCTAGTTGCTCCGCGGCATGTGGGATCCTCCCAGACCAGGGCTCGAACCCATGTCCCCTGCATTGGTAGGCAGATTCTCAACCACTGCGCCACCAGGGAAGCCCCAAAGCATAATATTTTAATTAAAACAAATAATCAATATTACACTTCTCCTGTCAGATCTAGTTCATAAACTTACTCTGCTATGTAACCATAATGTGTCTAAGATAGAGTTAAAATTAATGAAAATACCTTTGTATGGTTTGTGGAACTCTTCTCAAAATTCCAGGCTTTTAAAATAAATCTGTGCAGTATTTCTATATTGTCTTTTCTCTTGTGAAGCAACAGATACTGTTGTCAACATTCTGTCCTTACAATGATTCATGAGCACCATGCTCTAACTAATCTGCCAGACAACAAGGCGCTACCTAGACACCGTGACCAAACAAAATGAAATATAAGGAAGACAATGACCCTATTCTGGAAAATTTACAACCTGTGTCAACACTGGGGTTTTTCTTTCATTGGTTAGCAAAATAAAATAAATCATATACTTTCTTAGAGCATTCAGTAGCCATGACTCTTCTTTTAGTGTAATGACCAGAAAAGAGTTAAATTAAGTATGACTTTATTAGGTCGATTAGCAACAATCATCACTGGAGGGTAAGTAATGCGGTATTAACTGATAGCAATGCTTCCGCCTACATTAGACCTAAAATAAAACTACACTGAGGTCTGCAAAGTATTATAAAGAAAGAGATGAGGTCCCTAATGAGAAAAAAATAGTAAGAAATCAAAGAAGTAAAGGCTTTTTAATTAACCATTCCTACAGAAAGGAATAGACTATGGTAGTTAAGAGAACAGACGCTGGAGACAAATGTGTGGGTGTGAATTCCCACATCACCACTAACTAGCTGTACCCATGACAAGTCAATGAACTTTTCTGCATCTCAGTTTCCTCATCTACAGATGGGGGATAACAACAGTACCTATCTCCTAGAACTGTTGTAAGAATTAAATTGCTTTTAAAAAATACCTCAGATCTTAGATATGACACCAAAAGCACAAGCAACAAAGAAAAGTTAGATAAAGTGGACTTCATCAAAACTTAAAACTTCTATGCTTCAAAGGATACCATCAACAAAGTGAAAAAACAACACACAGAATAGGAGAAAATTTTTGTAAACCATATATCTGATAAGGAACTTGTATCTACAATATAAAAAGAAATTTTACAACTCAACAGTAAAAAGACAAATAACTCAATTAAAAATGGATAAAGGATCTAAAAAGACCTTTCAGTGATCCAGAAAGGATCTCATTCAGATTCGACGGAGAAATTAAACACTTTACAGACAATCAAAAGGTAAGAGAATTCAGCACCACCAAACCAGCTTTACAATAAAGGCTAAAGGAACTTCTCAAGGCAGGAAACACAAAAGGAGGAAAAGACCTACAGTAACAAACCCGAAACAATTAAGAAAATGGTAAGAGGAACATACATATAGATAATTACTGTAAATGTAATTGGATTAAATGCTCCAACCAAAAGACATAGACGGCTGAATGGATACAAAAACAAGACAACATATGCTGTCTACAAGAGACCAACGTCAGACCTAGGGACACATACACACTGAAAGTGAGGGGATGGAAAAAGATATTCCATGCAACTGGAAATCAAAAGAAAGCTGGAGGGCTTCCCTGGTGGCGCAGTGGTTGAGAGTCTGCCGCCAATGCAGGGGACACGGGTTCGTGCCCCGGTCCGGTAAGATCCCACATGCCACGGAGCGGCTGGGCCCATGAGCCATGGCCGCTGAGCCTGCGAGTCCGGAGCCTGTGTTCTGCAACGGGAGAGGCCAAAACAGTAAGAGGCCCGAGTACCACAAAAAAAAAAAAAAGAAAGCTGGAGTAGCAATTCTCATATCAGACAAAACAGACTTTAAAAGACTATTACAAAAGAGACAAAAAGAACACTACATAATGATCAAGGGATCAATCCAAGAAGAAGATATAACAATTGTAAATATTTATGCACCCAACATAGGAGCACTCAATACATAAGGCAAATGCTAACAGCCATAAAAGGGGAAATCAACAGTAACCCAATAGTAGGGGACTTTTAGCACCCCACTTTCACCAATGGACAGATCATCCAAACTGAAAATAAATAAGGAAACACAAGCTTTAAACGACACATTAAACAAGATGGACTTGGGCTTCCCTGGTGGTACAGTGGTTGAGAGCCCGCCTGCTGATGCAGGGGATGCGGGTTCCTACCCCAGTCTGGGAGGATCCCACATGCCGCAGAGTGGCTGGGCGCGGGAGCCATGACCATTGAGACTGCGCGTCCGGAGCCTGCGCTCCACAGCAGGAGAGGCCGCGGCAGTGAGAGGCCCACGTACCCCAAAAAAAAAAAAAAAACAAAAAAACAAGATGGACTTAATTGATATTTATAGGACATTCCATCAAAAAACAACAAAATACACTTTCTTCTCAAGTGCTCATGGAAAACTCTCCAGGCTGGATCATATCTTGGGTCACAAATCAAGCCTTGGTAAATTTAAGAAAATTGAACTCATATCAAGTATCTTTTCCAACCACAACACTATGACACTAGACATCAATTACAGGAAAAAATCTGTAAAAAATAAAAACACATGGAGGCTAAACAATATACTACTAACTAACCAAGAGACCACTGAAGAAATCAAAGAGGAAATCCAAAAATACCTAGAAACAAATGACAATGAAAACACGATGCCCCAAAAACCTATGGGATGCAGCAAAAGCAGTTCTAAGAGGGAAGTTTATAGCAATACAATCCTACCTCAAGAAACAAGAAACATCTCAAATAAACAACCTAACCTTACACCTAAAGCAATTACAGAAAGGAGAACAAAAAAACCTCAAAGTTAGCAGAAGGAAAGAAATCATAAAGATCAGATTAGAAATAAATGAAAAAGAAATGAAGGAAACAATAGCAAATATCAATAAAACTAAAAGCTGGTACTTTGAGTAGAAAAACAAAATTGATAAACCATTAGCCAAACTCATCAAGAAAAAAAGGAAGACTCAAATCAACAGAATTAGAAATGAAAGAGGAGCAGTAACAACTGACACTGCAGAAATACAAAGGATCATGAGAGATTACTACAAGCAACTATATGCCAATAAAATGGACAACCTGGAAGAAATGGACACATTCTTAGAAAAGCACAACCTTCCGAGACTGAACCAGGAAGAAATAGAATATATAAACAGACCAATCACAAGCACTGAAATTGAAACTGTGATTAAAAATCTTCCAACAAGGGGCTTCCCTGGTGGCGCAGTGGTTGACAGTCTGCCTGCCGATGCAGGGGAAACGGGTTCGTGCCCCAGTCTGGGAAGATCCCACATGCCGCGGGGCGGCAGGGCCCGTGAGCCATGGCCGCTGAGCGTGCGCATCTGGAGCCTGTGCTCCACTATGGGAGAAGCCACAACACTAACAGGCCCACGTACTGCAAAAAAAAAAAAAAAAAAACCTTCCAACAGAAAAACCCAGGACCAGATGGCTTCACAGGCAAATTCTATCAAACATTTAGAGAAGAGCTAACACCTATCCTTCTCAAACTCTTACAAAATATAGCAGAGGGAGGAACACGTCCAAACCCATTCTAAGAAGCCACCATAACTGATACCAAAACCAGACAAAGATGTCACAAAAAAAGAAAACTACAGGTCAATATCTCTGATGAACATAGATGCAAAACTCCTCAACAAAATACTAGATGCAGAAAAAGCTTTTGACAAAATTCAACACCTATTTATGACAAACACTCTGCAGAAAGAAGGCATAGAGGGAACCTACCTCAACATAATAGAGGTCATATATGACAAATCCACAGCCAACACCGTTCTCAATGGTGAAAAACTGAAACCATTTCCTCTAAGATCAGGAACAAGACAAGGTTACCCACTCTCACCACTGCTATTCAACATAGTTTTGGAAGTTTTAGCCACAGCAATTACAGAAGAAAAAGAAAGAAAAGGAATCCAAGTCGGAAAAGAAGTAAAACTGTCACTGTTTGCAGATGACATGATACTATACATAGAGAATGGTAAAGGTGCTACCAGAAAACTACTAGAGGTAATCAATAAATTTGGTAGAGTAGTAGGATACAAAATTAATGCACAGGAATCGTTTGCATTCCTACACACTAATGATGAAAAATCTGAAAGAGAAGTTAAGGAAACACTCCCATTTACCACTGCAACAAGAAGAATAAAATACCTAGGAATAAACCTACCTAAGGAGACAAAAGATCTACATGCAGAAAACTATAAGACACTGATGAAAGAAATTAAAGATGATACAAACAGATGGAGAGATATACCATGTTTTTGGATTGGAAGAATCAACATTGTGAAAATGACTATACATCCCAAAGCAATCTACAGATTCACTGCAATCCCTATCAAACTACCAATGGCATTTCTCACAGAACTAGAACAGAAAATTGCACAATTTGTATGAAAACACAGAAGACCCCGAATAGCCAAAGCAATCTTGAGAAAGGAAAACGGAGCTGGAGGAATCAGGCTCCCAGACTTCAGACTATACTACAAAGCTACAATAATCAAGACAGTATGGTACTGGCATAAAAACAGAAATATAGATCAATGGAACAGGATAGAAAGCCCAGAGATAAACCCACGTGCATATGGTCACCTTATCTTTGATAAAGGAGGCAGGAATGTACAGTGGAGAAAGGACAGCCTCTTCAATAAGTGGTGCTGGGAAAACTGGACAGCTACATGTAAAAGAATGAAATTAGAACATTCCCTAACACCATACACAAAAATAAACTCAAAATGGATTAAAGACCTAAGCGTAAGGTCAGACACTATAAAACTCTTAGAGGAAAACATAGGTAGAACACTCTATGACATAAATCACAGCAAGATCCTTTTTGATACACCTCCTAGAGAAATGGAAATAAAAACAAAAAATGGGACCTAATGAAACTTAAAAGCTTTTGCACAGCAAAGGAAACCATAAACAAAACGAAAAGACAGTCCTCAGAATGGTGTAAATATTTGCAAATGAGGCAACTGACAAAGGATTAATCACCAAAATATACAAGCAGCTCATGCAGCTCAATATCGAAAAAACAAACTACCCCATCCAAAATTGGGCAGAAGACCTAAATAGACATTCCTCCAAAGAAGATATACAGATTGCCAACAAACACATGAAAAGATGCTCAACATCACTAATCATTAGAGAAATGGGAATCAAAACTACAATGAGGTAGCACCTCACACCGGTCAGAATGGCCATCATCAAAAAATCTACAAACAATAAATGCTGGAGAGGGTGTGGAGAAGAGGGAACCCTCTTGCACTGTTGGTGGGAATGTAAATTGATACAGCCACTATGGAGAACAGTATGGAGGTTCCTTAAAGAACTAAAAACATAACTACCATATGACCCAGCATTCCCACTACTGGGCACATACCCTGAGAAAACCATAATTCAAAAAGAGTCATGTACCACAATGTTCATTGCAGCTCTATTCACAATAGCCAGGACATGGAAGCCACCTAAGTGTCCATCGACAGATGAATGGATAAAGAAGATGTGGCACATATATACAATGGGATATTACTCAACCATAATAAGAAACGAAATTGAGTTATCTGTAGTGAGGTGGATGGACCTACAGTCTGTCATACAGAGTGAAGTAAGTCAGAAAGAGAAAAACAAATACTATATGCTAACACATATATATGGAATCTAAAAAAAAAAAAGAAAAAGGTTCTGAAGAACCTAGTGGCAGGACAGGAATAAAGACGCAGACTTAGAGAATGGACTTGAGGACACGGGGAGGGGGAAGGGTAAGCTGGGACAAAGTGCGAGAGTGGCACTGACATATATACACTACCAAATATAAGTGGGGAGCAGCTGTATAGCACAGGGAGATCAGCTCAAGTGCTTCGTGTCCAACTAGAGGGGTTGGATAGGGAGGGTGGGAGGGAGACACAAGACGGAGTAGATATGGGGATATACGTATGCACTTAGCTGATTCCCTTTGTTATACAGAGGAAACTAACACACCATTGTAAAGCAATTATACTCCAATAAAGATATTTTTTAAAAAATGGATAAAGGATGTGAAAAGACATTTTTCAAGGAAATTGCACAAATGGCCTATAAGCACAATGAAAAAGATGCTCAAGGGCTTCCGTGGTTGTGCAGTGCTTAAGAATCTGCCTGGCAATGCAGGGGACACGGGTTCAAGCCCTGGTCCGGGAAGATTCCACATGCTGCAGAGCAACTAAGCCTGTGCACCACAGCTACTGAGCCTGCACTCTGGAGCCCCTGAGCCACAACTACTGAGCCTGTGTGCCACAACTACTGAAGCCCACACACCTAGAGCCCGTGCTCTGCAACAAGAGAAGCCACCACAATGAGAAGCTCGCTCACAGAAACAAAGAGTAGCCCCCTCTCGCCACAGCTAGAAAAAGCCTGCAGGCAGCAATGAAGACCCAACACAGCCAGAAATAAATTAATTAATTAAATAATTTTTAAAAAAAGAAAAAGGGGGCTTCCCTGGTGGCACAGTGGTTGAGAGTCCACCTGCCAATGCAGGGGACATGGGTTCGTGCCCCAGTCCGGGAAGATCTCACATGCCACAGAGTGGCTGGGCCCGTGAGCCATGGCCACTGAGCCTGCACGTCCGGAGCCTGTGCTCCGCTACAGGAGAGGCCACAAGTGAGAGGCCCGCGTACCAGAAAAAAAGAAAAAGAAAAAGATGCTCAATATCAATAGCTATAAGGGAAATCAAATCAAAACTACAAGGAGGCGGAGAAAACCATAATTTGAAAAGATACACACACCCCTATGTTCATTGCTGCACTATTTACAATAGCCCGGACACGGAAGCAACCTAAATGTCCCTCAACAGAGAATGGATAAAGAAGAGATGGTACAGGGCTCCCCTGGTGGCGCAGTGGTTGAGAGTCCGCCTGCCGATACAGGGGACACGGGTTCATGCCCCGGTCCGGGAAGATCCCACATGCCGCAGAGCGGCTGGGCCCGTGAGCCATGGCCTCTGAGCCTGCACGTCCGGAGCCTGTGCTCCGCAACGGGAGAGGCCACGAAAGTGAGAGGCCCGCGTATCGAAAAAAAAAAAAAGAGAGATGGTACATACAGACAATGGAATATTACTCAGCCGTAAAAAAAAAGATTGTAATAATGCCATTTGCAGCCACGTGGATGGATCTAGAGACTGTGATACTGAGTAAAGTCAGACACAGAAAGACAAATATCATATGATATTGCTTATATGTGGAATCTAAAAAAAGGGTACAAATGAACCTATTTACAAAACAGAAGGAGACTCACAGATGTAGAAAACAAACTTATGGTTACCAGGGAATGTGGGGGGAGGGATAAATTGGGAGATTGGGATTGACATATACACACTACTATATATATAAAATAGATAACTAAAAAGAACCTACTGTGTAGCACAGGGAACTATACTCAATACTCCGTAATGGCCTATATGGGAAAAGAATCTTAAAAAAAGAGTGGGTATATGCATATGTGTAACTGATTCACTTTGCTATACACCCGAAACTAACACAACATTGTAAATCAACTATTATCCAATAAAAATTTTTAAAAAAGAAAAATATATATATATTATGGCAAACTTTTATGATATTTTAACATTAGTAAATATACACAAATACAAATAAAAATTCTATTTCCATTTTAAATGACAACAAAAAAAAACTACAAGGAGAAACCACTTCACCCTCACTGGAACAGCTATAATCAAAAAGATGATAACACCCTGACCTGGGGCTCCAGGAGCCCCGAGGGCGGTTGCACGAGGCCAGCTGGGAGGGAAGACTTGGCCTGGCTTTGTCCCACTCCACTCTGAGCCTTCTTGTCGACTGGGTTTAGACGGCTCCCGCAAAGAAGGGTGGCAAGAAGAAGGGCCAGTCTGCCGTCAACGAGGTGACGACCAGAAAATACACTCTCGACGTTCACAAGAGCATCCCTGGAGTGGGTTTCAAGAAGCGTGCCCCTCGGGCACTCAAAGAAATCCGGAAATTTGCCATGAAGGAGATGGGAACTCCAGATGTGCGCATCGACACCAGGCTCCACAAAGCTGTCTGCGCCAAAGGAATAAGGGATGTCCCGTATTGTATCCATGGCAGCTGTCCAGAAACATAATGAAGATGAAGATGCACCAGACAAGCTCTGTACCTCGGTTACCTATGTACCTGCCACCATTATCAAAAACCTAAAGACAGTTAATGTGGATGAGAACTAACTGCTGATTGTTAAGCAAAGTTATAGAACTGCCAAAACAAAAGAAAAGTGAATAACAAGCATTGATGAGGACATTGAGAAATTGGAACTCTCATACACTGCTGCTGAGAAAGTAAAACAGCACAGCCGCTTTGGAAAACAATCTGGCAGTTCCTCAAATAGTTAAACATTTAGTTACCGTATGACCCTGTAATTCTAATTCCTAGGCATATGCATAAGAGAACTGAAAACATACGTCCACATAAAAACATATATGAATGTTAACAGCACCATTACTCATAACAGCCAAAAAGTAGAAACAACCCAAATGTCCATTAGCTGATGAAGGGGTAAACAAAAAGTGGTCTATCCATATGGTGAAATATTATTCAGCAAAAACAAAACGTGAAGTGCTGATCCGTGATACAACACGGACAAACCTTGAAAACATTACGCTAAGTGAAAGAAGTCGGTCATAAAAGACTACAAGCTGTATGATTCCATTTATACGAAATGTCCAGCAGGCAAATCCAGAGACAGAAGAGTGGTTGCCTGGGGCTGGGGGAGGATGGGGGAAATGGGTGGTGACTGATAATCCGTACGGGGCTTCTTGCTGGGGTGATGAAAATGTCCAAGATTGATGGTGATACACAACTCTGGTCATAGAGTAAAAACCTCTGTGTATTTTAATGGGTAAACTGTATTAAAACTGTTAAGAAAAAAAAGCACCTCGGACCAGTGCCTTCACGTAGTAAGTGCAAATTGCTAATTTTCATTATAGGAAGAAGAAACTCCTGTCAACATTAAAATGGGAAAAGCAAATTTGAGTTAACTGAAATTGGACAAAAGATCACTTCACTTGAAACAGCCGTTGAATGTACATGCAACAGTCAGAAATGACGAGAAACAACAGTGTGAGACCCAGAAGCATTCTGTTTCAAATGCCCATCAAGGGCTCGGAAGCTGAGCTGCTAGAAGTGATTGGAGAAGCTCTTCCCAAGACGGTCAGACTCCTCCTTCTGGCCTTTGAAATGGCTGTGGGGAAAGCAGGCAGCAAAAACTCTGAAACAGTTTCCTTCAAATAATTTATCCATTTAAAGTTCAAAAATAAAATGAAAGTGATACAGTTTCGTGCTGGGTTTTCTGTAGAGCCGAACAATTTTGCCACCCCCAAGAGAACACTAGCAGAGACTCAGAAGAGTCACAGCACGCTGCTCCCAGGAGGCGCGAAGTGATTCCCCACCAACACACGTGCCAGGGTTTAAAGGGCAGAGAAGAAGAGACTAACGTCTGAAAGGCAGGTGAGACATTGGCAAGTGAAGAGAAGGCTGCAGCCAGTCCTGGGACAAGCCCTGTGAGCAGAGGCTAGAAGGGCTCCAGGTGAACTGGTGGCGGGGGGCGGGGGGGTGGGGGGCTGCGGGCGGGCAGAATCTCAACTCTCTCCTTGCTCTCCCTCGGGGAAGATAGAGTCTGCATGCTTCTCACTTGGAACCGTAATAGAGGGCGTCCTGGGATGCCAAACCCTGGCTCTGCGTCCTTTCCTGCCAGCCTCACCCTCTCCCTGAACAAAAGCCCCACAGAACCACCCTGACTTTACCCCCAGCACTCGAAACTCAATTTCAGCTCTATACAACCTTATTTTGAAAACTTTCAGAAATAAAAAATATTATATTCTTTTTTTAATCTCAACATATGACTGATTTTTCTGACAGCTCTAAGCTACTTCTACTTGGTAGAAGCACCTAATTCTCCTGCAAGGGAATCCCGTACTTTCCATCAGGCATAACTAGCCAGTCTGGGCTCGTTAACTTCTATTGCTCAAATACCAATACATCTAACACTGATTTCATCGTTCATCAGTTTTGGATGGGAGGTGAGTTCCTCAGCCCACCCTCAACTGCTTTCTCATCAGCAACTCAGGTCTCCTAAAATCAAAGCAAAACATTTGTTTTCCTTCCTCTAGGAAGGAAAACACTTTCCACAAGCTCCATCAGGAAACGTCAGCCTAGAGAAAGAATGCAACACAAATGTTAAAACAAAAATCTACAAACCTGAAGCAATTTCATTTCAAACTCAAGATACACAATGAGATGAAAGTAAACGTGTTGGTCACAAAGCATGTGTAAGCATGACCATCTGATTTCCATCCTTCAAAGGAAGGGAGGGTTTTCATTTTTTATTCTTATTCTTTGTCATTGTCCGATTAAGGCAGAAAACAATAGAGCTCATTACGAAATAATTAAGCACTGCAATAAAAGAGATTTTTGCTGTATGAATTACAGAAGGCATTAAGAGGGGAAAGGAAAACCCACCTCTGTAAAAAATGCAAAATGTCTTTCCCTGTTAAGAACACACGAACAAAATGCAACAGAGAATTCAAATTCACACTGAGAGGAGCATAAGTCACAGGATCAGAGCAGAGTCATTACTATGAGTAAATTCGAAATTAACTGGACAGGCATGCTCAATGCATTCAGAGAATTTTAAAAGCACACTGCAAATCATCCACTTAACCATGCTAGAGGAAGAATTTCCCTCTTCGACAAACAACATAAATCAATAGGGTGCCCCATGAAACAAGGAACAAACAACAATCAGGTTTGTAACAGTTCTGATTTAAAGTTACTTAAATCAGTATGTTCCAAAGATCATAATCCAGAAATTTTAACCATTCATTCACACCACCATGAAACAAGCACTTAAAAAAATAACCAAAAGAAACTAAGCACATAGATCATGTACCTGGATCAATGAGAACTTCTTGTGCCCCTGGAAGAAAGAACAGATTATGGTCTTTTATTTGAAAAACAAAACTACTTTTAAAGATAACTGCTAAATCACATTTCATAATTCACATAGCCTCAAAACGTATGAGACACTTGTATCTGATCAGAAAAGCAATTCTGAGTAAGAGTATGTTACAATTCAGTGCCTTTATGCTTTAGAAGGAAAAAAAGAGAAGAAAAACTATTTCTCATATCCTGCACAAACTGTAAAGTGCTTCCCTATCTCTCTCCCTTCCCACCTTCCAAGCTTATACTCCCTAACTCTTCTGAAACAAGTATGAGAATTTCTTTTTCCCACAAATAAGCCAAGTGACAGAAGAATATCAATTTATTTGTATAAATATACGCCCACACTTTAGCCTGAAGAAGAAAGGTATCAGAAGGCTATATGGAACTTATTTCTCCTTCCTAAAATCACACGCGCGTGTGCACACACACCCACACACACACACATTCACACAGACACAGACACACATACACACTGATTTACTGGACATTTCACAAGCTAAGGATTTCTAACTTTTGGAAGGTAGCTCTGTAGTTAGTTTACAACACAAAACAGTTAACTTCATTATCATCAAGAAGCTTTTGAAAGCCTTGATCATCTATTAAACCATCCAAATATCAACGAGACCCAATTAGCCTTCTCTATAGAACGTAATTTCCCATGATGGCAAAACATACCCTAAGAGGAACTGGGTTCAAGAGTCCTGCTTATCATTAGCTATGATCTTTTTTTTTTTTTTTTTTGCGCGGTACGCGGGCCTCTCACTGCTGCGGCCTCTCCCGTTGCACAGCACAGGCTCTGGACGCGCAGGCTCAGCGGCCATGGCTCACGGGCCCAGCCGCTCCGCGGCATGTGGGATCTTCCCGGACCAGGGCACGAACCCACGTCCCCTGCATCGGCAGGCGGACTCTCAACCACTGCGCCACCTGGGAAGCCCAGCTATGATCATTTTTAAACATGTTAACAAGATTCAGAAAGGTATGTCCCAATAACATATAGTCTTACTGAAATAGCATATGTTTTCAATCGTCCATAGAGAATAGGTCCCATGATGCTACTTAAGAGCTACTTTGTGTATCGCAATCTCCATTTTTACATGCAGACTAAAAATCACTGCCATCTAGAAGCCACGATTATAATAAAAAACAGGTGCTTTCTACTGGATACTGACTATATGCCAAACACACTGCTTGACAACCATCATGTGTGATTGTCAGGGCAACCCCGCGAGGTAGATGGGGATGAGAAAGCCTGCGGGGCGGATGCGGAGCCAGGGATGCGGCACCATCACACACTCTACAACATGCCCACGACGAGTGCTGACGGATCTGCACTGAGGGGACACTGAGCTGTGTGGAAACTTGGGGAATGTGAGGTTTCCAGATAGTGCTAAAAACTTCCTGTTCAGTGAAAAACCTGGTCAAATATGTTATACTGTGCCATGTCCTTTGAATAGGGAATATGATTGAGACTTTTTCGATGCCTCAGAGTCATAATCACAATCATCAATTACTCGACCTCTTAGGGCGTCAAGGGATGAACCGGGCCCCACGCTAAGTACACTGAGATTGCAGAGCTTTTAAGGTTGTTTAATGAAGCTTGTAAAAATCTTTCTGTCTCAAGCCTCACACAGGCGGTCAACTATCACTTCTCACTGGTGTGGATGTATTAATACCACCTGAAACGATCCTTTTCTGCCTTTTAAGCTAATCCATCTAATCCAATCTTTTCGAACAGCAAAGAACGAGCTCAACCACAAAAAATGGACAGCTTTTACCAAATGAACTTTAACATCTAATTGGACTCCCTGGAAGCCCTTTCCTTTTATTAAACCCACTTCCAGGTACACAACAGTCTACTGACTGGTCGACCTTGCTATCTGATTATCTGGCCTACTCAGAAGGCTTCTCACCTCATTGTGTGTGTGAGGGGGTGGGGAGATAATAATTGGTGCTGTCTGAAGAAGTCACAGTGAGAAAAAGGAGCACCCTCCAGCCAGGTCTCCACAGACAGGAGTACCTCAATGTGCTCAGAAATGATATTATCAGCATCATCAGCCTCCAATTGACTGATTTCACATTAACCAAATTCATAAGAGACTGGTGTAAGAAAGTCAGAGGCTGGGACTTCCCTTCCACGCTCCCAATACAGAGCACACGGGTTCGATCCCTGGTCGGGGAACTAAGATCATGCATGCCACAGGGTGTGACCAAAAGAAAAGAAAAAAGAAACAGAGGTTTAACTTATTAATGTAACAGGAGACATAAAATTATCGATCAGACTAAAATATCGGAGTTCAACAATCAGCACATTTTCTCTCCAACGACCCAATCATCGGCAGGAGGCCACATGGCAAGCATGGACAGATGCAGAGCAAGAGGGATTTCCTAGATTAACCTGATGGACTAAATTTCTGTTACAGGGACAGACCTGCTGCCTAGACCACAATGAATGCTGGTCACGGTGCATGGACAGTGGCCGAGGCACAGCTGTGAATACTTGTGTAACTCTCCCTTGCCCACCCTTTCCAGGCCGACGAATGGACAGATGTACATAGAGATCCACAGACAGGCTGATACCTCTAAAAACCCAAAGCCCATCTCTGAGAGCCTGGAAGCCAGACTGCCAGGGTTTAAATACCAGCTCTGCCACTTACTAGCTCTGTGACCTTGGTCAAATTACTTACCCTCTCTGTGCCTCAATTTCCACATCTGTAAAGTTGGGAAAATAATCAAACCTACCTCACTTGGCTGTTGTGAGGATCAAAGGATTAAATTAGTTTCTGCAAAGTGCTTAGAAAAGTATGCAGCACATTTTAGGTGCCCAACAAATGTTAACTATGAAGCATGCCCCGCCTGTCTCCCTTCTAATCATCTTTAATGTTTCCTTGCTAGTTTAAGTCACAGAGGACATC
The DNA here is from genome assembly GCF_963924675.1 of Phocoena phocoena. NCBI lineage: Eukaryota > Metazoa > Chordata > Mammalia > Artiodactyla > Phocoenidae > Phocoena > Phocoena phocoena. The sequence goes on from NC_089235.1 coordinate 77,915,779, forward strand.
CTTATTTCCCTATTTATAAACTCCTGGGGAGCACCCTTCTGTTCCACTCCACGACCTGTTCAAACTGAGGCAGGGGACGCTTCCTCCCACTCCTCTGGGCCATGAGGAGGGCTTCTCCCTCAACACTCCTGACCCCTGGCCCACGGCTAGCCCTCCTCGCACAAATGGAGTGAGGAGTGGGCTCAGGGAGTCTGGGAGACAAGTGGGGCACGGGAAACCATTCTTCCCCCCCCCACCCCGGGTGCTGGCCACCCTCAGGAAGCACCCAGGATGCTCAGCTTTGTGACATGACAGCCCTGAGCATGACGGGGACAGGTCCCCTCATAGGAAGGCCCACTGTGGCCCAGAACTGCCTGCGACTGCGTGAGTCTCTCTAGTTCCGGGACAGAGTATTAAGACACCCATTTCCCTGAAGCCCTAAAGTTCACAGAGAATGTGGCTTTACCAGTAACAAAGGAGACGTTTAGCTCCCGCTGCCTACTCTCTCGTCTCATCTCTCAGTTGGCTGGTGGAGAAAAGAAGAGTGTAATTACTGGGCCCACTTAAGCCCCAACATATACTAATTAGCCAAAAATTCTGTGGCTTAACGTTCAGGGTGACTGTATAACAGCTCTAATTCTGAGGCTGCTGCTAAATCATGAGTACAGGAAGTACTGAACATCTTCAAATATTTTACTCATTTCTTAATTGGATCTTTTGTCATAAAACCAGCTTTTTCTATTTTAATTCCTTAGTAATTGCTAAAGACTATATAAAATGATGGCTTCATACAAAACAATAGCTAAGGGTTTGAGCTCTTTTGAGATAACCACTGTGCTAAACACTTTACATAATTTCTTATTCTCACAATTCTACAAAGCAGATATTAGTGTCCCTATTTTACAGACAAGGGAAAAACTCAGAAAGAACTGACTCAAGTTCGCATGGCTAAGTGGTAGCATGTGCATTCAAACCCAAGTCAAAAAACTGCGCTCCTTCATACAGCAACCAAATCACCTCCCACTAATTAACACACAGCAGTGGGTTCAATACTCAGGGAGTTCAATACGTTTTTCAGCTTTAAGGTGCTCCAGGGACCACTTCTATCTGTTTTATAAAATCATGGCTCACTGGTTTCTAATACTGGAAGAAAAGTACAATTTCACCATTGTTTGCACAGCAAGTCTGAAATTTTCACACTGAGATGACAGAATAAAAATAAGCTATAACTAGAATAATTTGTCCAGGTATCCAGACATAATGGACATTGTGCTATCCTGAAGCACTAAACAAAGAAGTCAAATTAAAGGAACGTGGGCTAAGTCGTCTTCCACAAGCAGGAAAATTAAGACTTTTAAAAGGTGCAACAGCGCCACCTATGGCCCAAAAGGCTGTCCAGGTTGCTGTAAAAGACACAACACATAAATTGCCTGTATAATAAGAAACGATCAGTAAGGTTTTTAAAAATAGGATGCTCAGAGCCTATAACTAAAAGCTTATCTAGCTCATAACTGAATTCTGCTTCAGGGAAGGGAGTGGTATTCAGTACGTAATCTGAAATTGTTAACACTCCTGAATATAAACAAAAGACATAGGCTCATGGAAACTAATCTTAGAAGAAGGAATCCAGTCCAGCCTCTTCATTTTACAGACAGGGAGACTGAGACCCAGGATCCATCCTTCTAGCAATCAGCAGCAAAGCTCTCCTGGTCCTTCTGTTTTACACTAGCTAGCCGTACTCGCTCTATATTCATAAAAGTCATGTCTGCATGTTTCCAACAGTAGATAATCTGTGTCTTGCGAAATACTTCCCAAAGAGCATTTAACTACAAATCATACAATTCTGTTGAAATACAAAACACTCATTTATATATTAAAATAAAGAGGGAGGGGATATGGGGATATATGTGTACGTATGGCTGATTCACTTTGTTATACAGCAGAAACTAACACACCATTGTAGAGCAATTATACTCTGATAAAGACGTTAAAAAATAAAAAATTTTAAAATTTAAAAGTAATTAAAAATAATAAATAAATAAAATAGCATGAGCTCTACTTTTTTTTTTTTTTGCGGTATGCAGGCCTCTCACTGCTGTGGCCTCTCCCGTCGCGGAGCACAGGCTCCGGACGTGCAGGCTCAGCGGCCGTGGCTCACGGGCCCAGCCGCTCCGCGGCATGTGGGATCTTCCCGGACCGGGGCACGAACCTGCGTCCCCTGCATCGGCAGGCGGACTCTCAACCACTGCGCCACCAGGGAAGCCCTGAGCTCCACTTTTATTCCCTCCATAAAGGAAAAGTGACAGATGTCAAATCAACGTTTTGATTATTTACCTCCCCCAGCAGCAGAAATACCTGCTCAATCAAAAAAAAAGCAGCATTCTCCTAGCATCAACAAGGCAATTCCTTAAAAGATAACATTCCGTCTTTATCTTGTAGGAGGACACATGACCCACCGCCATGATGATGCTCAGATCTGTATTGTGTAAACTGTCAACACGTCATTAAATGTACAGCTCTCTTGTCTCAAAAAACTCATATAACTGTGCCTTGACTTCTAACAGGCAGAATTGTTCTCAGAGCTTTCTCAGATGCTCTTCCCAGGTTTTATAAAATCCTCAAATTTGGCTTGAATAAAAATTTCCATTTTCTTTCTTAAAAAATAAATAAATAAAACCTATTAAGGGTACAGGAAAAAAATCAAAACTTTCTACAATCACAAAAGAGATAAGCTTATTCTCTGCAAATAACTGATACTGATTTTTCTAAACATAAAGGCTGTGGTCAAATTCCTAGCAATTTAAAGGTTCTAGTGGATGATTACAAGGCAATATGAATTCTGAGTTGTAAAAATATACATTCTGCACAAATAATCTTCAAGTTCTTCAGCTGAAGACACTTTAGCTAGTCCCTATCTTACTAGGATGACACTCTCATCAAAACTTCATACTGCACTAAAAAAAAGTAACCGAATCCTTATCGCTTTAAGTCATATTCATATATATCACATGTATATACACACTGAATATGCATCATAAATAAACCACCCTCTTCAGTATTCAGAGCTGATGCTTCTAAACTATCTGTCATTGTGACAGCAAATTTGTACTGAGAATCTCTTGGGTGCTTTGTGCAAGGTATCTAAGTCACAGTCAGACTAGGTAAATAACATGATTCGAATTTCACAAATGAGGAAATATATACTTAAACCTTAAAAACCAACTTAACATATTCATCATAAGGAAAGAAAAGAGTAGAGATTTTTATTTTCTCTCAATTTTCAATGGCTTAATCTTTGCTTCCGTACTAAAGACTACATAAAAGCAGTTCAGTCTTTATAACTCTTTCTCTCGACAAGCCTCACTAGAGAAAAACAAGTGGTGAGTCATTAGCAATGGCTGGATCTTCAAAGCTCACTTCTCTTTTGCAGTGTAATCATTTTTATGGTTTTTTAGTGCTTCCAGAGTTAAAATAAAAAATACTAACTTTTTAGGTCATTAGCTGAGAATAAAACATTTGTGAAAATGTACAATGTTAGGCTATGCCACTCTGTCTCGTATTCTCGCTGATACCTCTTCTTTTATGGCCTCATCAGGTTGAGATCACTAAAATCAGTCACTTATGAACTCACAGGAGTTTGGGAAACCCGTCAACGGGAGGCTGATTAGAGGAGCAATTAAAGATGCCTACTGTGCAGTCACCCCAGCCTGGCTCCAGCCCCGAGTCTGCCACTGCCAGCTGCGTGATTTGGGGCAAGTTACCCCATCTCTTTAAACCTCAATTGCTCACCTGCAAGAAGGAGTTACTGATAACTACCCTCAAACACCTGCTATGAGGTAAAACGTAAGGAAAGCATTTAGCACAGCCTGGCCTAGGGTAGATGCCAAATCATTCATAGGTATTTCAATAATTAGGGATGATGACGCTTACTATTAATAAATTAAGCTAGTCCAAAAAGTACAAATAACCATAAAGGAGAAACATTTGTAAGTCAATAAGCATTTCCTTTTGGACTGATTGCAGAATGTCCTATTGATTTTTTAATAAACCAAGTTTTGAATAACCTTGAATACTGTGAATACTAAGAAAGTGACGTTTTTTTAAAAAAAATTAAACAAAAGGAGAATTAAAGCAAAAAGACATAGGGAGTACAGAATTCTTTTTTGAAACTAAATTCAGTTTTAAGAGAGGGGAAAATTCCCTTTTCTCAGAGGAAAACTATGTAAAGGGGATCTGAGATGTCTAGAGTCTTTTAACACTATTCATGAATTCATATTACCAAGTCTTAAAACTACTTGACAATCAACAATAATAATACTGGTAACAGTAATGGCTGCTAACATTTATCCAGCACCGGCTGGGACTGTTGTAGGTCCTTTATATGTGTATCTCATGCAGCCTTCACAAGAACCCTCCGAGGTAAGTACAATTATTATCTCCCCCACTTCACAAATAAGGAAATTGAGGCACAGAGAGATTAAACTTGCTCCAGGTCACATGGGCATTAAATGACATCTGTAGCCTGCTATTTTGCTGGTGAAAAAGGAACCTGAGATATAAATTCAAGGGAGAATGTTAAATAATCCGTTTGTCTGGTCTTCACCTCCAAGAGTAGATACCATAAATTCCTGATGTGAGATGAGGCTGCCACTACAAACTGACTAATCTTGAAATTAACATCCAAGATGAAGCAACATACATACTCATGATACCAAATCCGTTCATGGCTCTGGACCCTTTAATGCCTGAAAGGTGGTAAAATCATTTCCAATCGAAATGCCATCAGCGCTGCTCTTTCAGCTCTCACCCAAGCTTCACGGGATGTTCTTCTCCACAGACTGTCTTCAACAGTAGAGAGTTCTCAAGTGTTTCTCACTATGCACAGCTAAATAAAGACACTTCTCTCCTGCAGACGGAGCACCTTTTCAGGCTTAAAACTTTTTTTGCCTATCTTCAGCAAGGGGAGAAAGTGAAGCATCACCCTTAAAAGGCTCCAGAGTCTCGCTAAGCACATGAGTCGAACAGTCTCAACACATTATAACTCTTCAAATAGCAGGGAAAGAATAAATTAAACAACCTTCAACAAAAGGCACCTCCAGAGAGAGCAGACTTTCTTCTAAGGAGAAGATAAACAGCTGTCACCTGTGTGTTGGATATTTTAGCACTTGGCCGCTGGCGCAAGGGGACGAGAGGACTTGAAATGCTGGAATCTCATAGCAGAGACAGCAGTTACAACAACACGGGATAAACACAGGTGGTGAGCACCGACGGGAGGCATCTCAAGTCAAAACTGAAGCCCAGGAAAGCAGGGAGCAGAGACATTCCAGTCTGAGGACTTTCTCTATCACTTCTCCGCCCGCTTTACTTTCCTCTCCAATAACGGAGACCCCACTAAAACCGTTAGGAACGGTCTGCTGAAGGAAGATAAAACATCTTCAAGGACCACCAGAGATTCATCTAAGCAGTTCTACTAAGAGTGCACCCCGATTCAGACTGAGTGGCTACACTGACTGGCTCATAGAGTTGGTCTCCGCAGTCTTTGCTGGTGACGGGGATGGTATAATTCAGGGGGAAAAGACATGAAGGCATTTCCGCATCCAATACACATCAACGGCCGTGGGCCTTCTCTTTGGGGGGAAAAAATCTCATGGTTCAAGAAACACCTAGTAGTTTTGTGTATAGCCTTGATCTCTGCATTCTTTGTTATTACCTTCGTGACCTATGCGGTGTGACAACTAACTACATCCTGAACATTTAAGGCAAATTCGTTTATTAAGGGTCAAAAGGGCCAAGTTCATTCAACAAGCATTTGTGGTTCTGCTCCTCCAAAGATGCATTTTTATACTCTTCACAGGTGCTAACAAACATGAGGAAATCAAACTTCACGCATTAAGAGAACTTCATCAACCAGAAAAAGAAGAAACAGCTCCCCGGGCCCTGAATTAGCTGTTGAAATTGACATCTGGGACTAACTTCACCAAACACACAGAAATTATGACAAGGGCCCAGACAGAGAACTTCAAAGACAGCCTACCATGAAATTTTATGCAACTGGTCCATAAATCAATCAACCCATCATTGTAATCCATTAATATCATTTGATAAGACTCAATACATATTCAATAGAATCAGGAGACAATGTCTCACGCGCAGGATTTCTTTTTTTTTTTTTTTTTTTTTTTACGTGCAGGATTTCTGACTCAACGGATTTTATGTTTTATTTAAACATTACTCAACCTTCACTCAGAGGGAACAGTAATAGATTACTCCTGCTTGCTTAAGGACTGTAACTGAGTCTAGGATGGAGGCAAGAGCAGAGCTTACCTGGTCGATGTCTGTTGGCTGCTTCAGCAGGAAGTGAGCTACCCTGGAACCTTCGAGCTCCAGTTTTACCACCAGTTCCACCAGGATAGTGACAGATGACAGAAGCTGAACATAACCCTTCAAGGGCAGCTGGGCATTAAAATAAAAGTTCAATTAATAAAGTTAGTGGCCCATCCTTAGCAAACATTGCAGTGACTCAGAATGATATGAACGGTTTGATGATGTGGAAATGCCAATTTTCCCACAAAACAGAGATCAAACCTACAGATCACTGGTTTTGTTACAAACAGGAACATGGCCCCTACTATGTTTTGCAGGCCCGTGTCAAAGCTGGCAGCGCAGAAAACGCTCACGATGCTCAACGTTTCTCTGAGGGGCTGAGCACATGTGAGACAGGCTGTTCATTCATTCATTTAACCAACAGTTTAGTTCACACTGTGTGGCAGGCTCTGTGCCAGGTGCTGACACTGCAGACAGATGAAGCAGTGCCCTGGATCGAAAATATTTTTTAAATCATACCACGGGAAGAAGGACCAGAATACCTATCCCCATCATTCACCCGGAATGCACCTATCCCATTTCGAGCAAACACCTAGCAGGCCTGTCTCCTTCTCAAAGGCAGCCACACTGAGTTGCGGCAACTTTTCATTCTTCTATCACTGGCAGTTAAACCCTAAGAACCTTGGGCTATGCTGCTCGCCTCACAAGTCGTGCTGCAGTGTTCATCTTTACCCAGTAGCTCAGTGGTTCTCAAACTTTTTGGTCTTAGAACTCCATCACGCTGAAAAATCACTAAGGACCACAATAAAGAGCGCTTTTTTTGTGCAGGTTACATCTACAGATATTTACCATGCTCGCAAATAGAACTAGAAGAGGATTTAAATATTTATGTGTTCCTTCCTTTTAAAACAATAATAAGCCCATAACATGTTAACTTTTTTTTTAATATCTTTATTGGAGTATAATTGCTTCACAATGTTGCGTTAGTTTCTGCTGACTAACAAAGTGAATCGGCTATATGCATATGTATATCCCCATCTCCCCTCCCTCTTGCGTCTCCCTCCCACCCTCCCTATCCCACCCCTCTAGGTGGTCACAAAGCACCGAGCTGATCTCCCTGTGCTATGCGGCTGCTTCCCACTAGCTATCTATTTTACATTTGGTAGCGTATATATGTCAATGCTACTCTCTCACTTCGCCCCAGCTTGCCCTTCCCCCTCTATGTGTCCTCAAGTCTACTCTCTACGTCTGAGTCTTTATCCTGTCCTGCCCCTACGTTCATAAGAACCTTTTTTTTTTTCAAGATTCCATATATATATTAACATATGGTATTTCTTTTTCTCTTTCTGACTTACTTCACTGTCTATGACAGACTCTAGGTTCCTCAACCTAAATACAAATAACTCAATTTCATTTCTTTTATGGTTGACTAATATTCCATTGTATATATGTGCCACACCTGCTTTATCCATTCATCCATCAATGGAGAGTTAGGTTGCTTCCATGTCCTGGTTATCGTAAACAGTGCTGTAATGAACACTGTGGTACATGACTCTTTTTGAAATATGGTTTTCTCAGGGTATATGCCCAGTAGTGGGATTGCTGGGTCATACAGTAGTTCCATTTTTAGTTCTTTAAGGAACCTCCATACTGTTCTCCATAGTGGCTGCATCAATTTACATTCCCACCAACAGTGCAAGATGGTTCCCTTTTCTCCATACCCTCTCCAGCATTTATTGTTTGTAGATTTTTGATGATGGCCATTATGACCGGTGTGAGGTGATACCTCATTATAGTTTTGATTCCTATTTCTCTAATGATTAGTGATGTTGAGCATGCTTTCATGTGTTTGCTGGTATATCTTCTTTGGAGAAATGTCTATTTAGGTCTTCTGCCCATTTTTGGATTAGGTAGTTTGTTTTTTTGATATTGAGCTGCATGAGTTGCTTGTATATTTTGGAGATTAATCCTTTGTCAGTTGCTTCATTTGTTAATATTTTCTCCCATTCTGAGGGTTGTCTTTTCATCTTGTTTATGGTTTCCTTTGCTGTGCAAAAGCTTTTAAATTTCATTAGGTCCATTTGTTCATTTTTGTTTTTATTTCCATTTCTCTAGGAGGTGGGTCAAAAAGGATCTTGCTGTGATTTTGTCATAAAGTGTTCTATGTTTTCTTCTAAGAATTTCACAGTATCTGGCCTTACATTTAGGTCTTTAATCCATTTTGAGTTTATTTTTGTGTATGGTGTTAGGGAGTGTTCTAATTTCATCCTTTGACATGTAGCTGTCCAGTTTTCCCAGCACCACTTATTGAAGAGGCTGTCTTTTCTCCACTATATATTCTTGCCTCCTTTATCAAAGATAAGGTGACCATATGTGTTGGGTTTACCTCTGGGCTTTCTATCCTGTTCCATTGATCTATATTTCTGTTTTTGTGCCAGTACCATACTGTCTTGATTAATGTAGCTTTGTAGTATAGTCTGAGGTCTGGGAGCCTGATTCCTCCAGCTCCATTTTCCTTTCTCAAGATTGCTTTGGATATTCGGGGTCTTTTGTGTTTCCATACAAATTGTGCAATTTTTTGTTCTAGTTCTGTGACAAATGCCATTGGTAGCTTGATAGGGATTGCAGTGAATCTGTGGATTGCCTTGGGTACTATAGTCATATTCACAGTGTTGATTCTTCCAATCCAAGAACATGGTATATCTCTCCATCTGTTTGTATCATCTTTAATTGCTTTCATCAGTGTCTCATAGTTTTCTGCATGCAGGTCTTTTGTCTCCTTAGGTATGTTTATTCCTAGGTATTTTATTCTTCTTGTTGCAATGGTAAATGGGAGTGTTTCCTTAACTTCTCTTTCAGACTTTTCATCATTAGTGTGTAGGAATGCAAGCGATTTCTGTGCATTAATTTTGTATCCTGCTACTCTACCAGATTCATTCATTAGCTCTAGTAGTTTTCTGGTGGCATCTTTAGGATTCTCTACGTATAGTATCATGTCATCTGCAAACAGTGACAGTTTTACTTCTTCTTTTCCAATTTGGATTCCTGTTCTTTCTTTTTCTTCTCTAATTGCTGTGGCTAAAACTTCCAAAACTATGTTGAATAACAGTGGTGAGAGTGGGTAACCTTGCCTTGTTCCTGATCTTAGAGGAAATGGTTTCAGTTTTTCACCATTGACAACAATATTGTCATATATGGCATCTATTATGTTGAGGTAGGCTCCCTCTATGCCTACTTTCTGGAGAGCTTTTATAATAAATCGGTGTTGAATTTTGTCAAAAGCTTTTTCTGCATCTACTGAGATGATCATATGGTTTTTATCCTTCAGTATGTTAATATGGTGTATCACATTGATTGATTTGCATGTATTGAAGAATCCTTGCATTCCTGGGATAAAACCCCACTTGATCATGGTGTATGATCCTTTTAATGTGCTGTTGGATTCTCTTTGCTGGTATTTTGTCGAGGAGTTTTGCATCTATGTTCATCAGAGATATTGGCCTGTAGTTTTTTTGTGTGTGACATCTTTGTCTGGTTTTGGTACCAGGGTGATGGTGGCCTCGTAGAATGAGTTTGGACATGTCCCTCCCTTGGCTATATTTTGTAAGAGTTTGAGAAGGATAGGTGTTAGCTCTTCCCTAAATGTTTGATAGAATTAGCCTGTGAAGCCATCTGGTCCTGAACTTTTGTTTGTTGGAAGATTTTTAATCACGGTTTCAATTTCAGTGTTTGTGATTGGTCTGTTTATACTTTCTGTTTCTTTTGGTTCAGACTCAGAAGGTTATGCTTTTCTAAGAATGTGCCCATTTCTTCCAGGTTGTCCATTTATTGGCGTATAGTTGCTTGTAGTAATCTCTCATGATCCTTTGTATTTCTGCAGTGTCAGTTGTCACTTCGTCTTTTTCATTTCTATTTCTGTTGATTTGAGTCTTCCCCCCCTTTTTTCCTTGATGAGTCTGGCTAATGGTTTATCAATTTTGTTTATCTTCTCTAAAAACCAGCTTTTAGTTTTATTGATCTTTGCTATTGTTTCCTTCATTTCTTTTTCATTTATTTCTAATCTGATCTTTATGATTTCTTTCCTTCTGCTAACTTTGGTTTTTTGTTCTTCTTTCTCTAATTCTATAGGTGTAAGGTTAGTTTGTTTGAGATTTTTCTTGTTTCCTGAGGTAGGACTGTATTGCTATAAACTTCCCTCTTAGACCTGATTTTGCTGCATCCCATAGGTTTTGGGTCATTGTGTTTTCATTGTCATTTGTTTCTAGGTACTTTTTGATTTCCTCTTTGATTTCTTCAGTGATCTATTGCTTATTTAGTAGCATATTATTTAGCCTCCATGTGTTTGTATTTTTTACAGTTTTTTCCTGTAATTGATATCTAGTCTCATACCAATGTGGTTGGAAAAGATACTTGATATGATTTCAATTTTCTTAAGTTTACCCAGGCTTGATTTATGACCCAAGATATGGTCTATCCTGGAGAATGTTTCATGAGCACTTGAGAAGAAAGTGTATTTTGCTGTTTTTGGATGGAATGTCCTATAAATATCAATTAAATCCATCTGGTTTAATGTGTCGTTTAAAGCTTGTGTTTCCTTATTTATTTTCATTTGGATGATCTGTCCATTGGTGAAAGTGGGGTGTTAAAGTCCCCTCCTATGATTGTGTTACTGTTGATTTCCCTATGGCTGTTAGCATTTGCCTTATGTATTGAGGTGCTCCTATGTTGGGTGAATAAATATTTACAATTGTTATATCTTCTTCGTGGATTGATCATTATGTAGTGTCCCTCTTTGTCTCCTGTAATAGTCTTTCTTTTAAAGTCTACTTTGTCTGATATGAGAACTGCTACTCCAGCTTTCTTTTGATTTCCATTTGCACAGAGTATCTTTTTCCATCCCCTCACTTTCAGTCTGTATGTGTCCCTAGGTCTGAAGTGGGTCTCTTGTAGACAGCATATGTACGGGTCTTGTTTTTGTATCCATTCAGCCAGTCTATGTCTTTTGGTTGGAGCATTTAATCCATTTACATTTAAGGTAATTATCTATATGTATGTTCCTATTACCATTTTCTTAATTGTTTTGGGTTTGTCTCTGTAGGTCTTTTCCTTCTCTTGTGTTTCCTGCCTAGAGAAGTTCCTTTAGCATTTGTTGTAAAGCTGGTTTGGTGTTGCTGAATTCTCTTAGCTTTTGCTTATCTGTAAAGGTTTTAATTTCTCTGTCATATATGAATGAGATCCTTGCTGCGCAGAGTAATCTTGGTTGTAGGTTTTTCCCTTTCATCACTTTAAATATGTCCTGCCACTCCCTTTTGGCTTTCAGAGTTTCTGCTGAAAAATCAGCTGTTAATATTAAGGGGATTCCCTTGTATGTTATTTGTTGCTTTTCCCTTGCTGCTTTTAATATTTTTTCTTTTTATTTAATTTTTGATAGTTTGATTAATATGTGTCTTGGCATGTTTCTCTTTGGGTTTATCCTGTATGGGACTCTCTGTGCTTCCTGGACTTGAATCACTATTTGCTTTCCCATGTTAGGGAAGTTTTCAACTATAATCTCTTCAAGTATTTTCTCAGACCCTTTCTTTTTCTTTTCTTCTTCTGGGACCCCTATGATTCAAATGTTGGTGCACTTAATGTTGTCCCAGAGGTCTCTGAGACTGTTCTCAATTCTTTTCATTCTTTTTTCTTTATTCTGCTCCCTGGCAGTTATTTCCACCATTTTGTCTTCCAGCTCACTTATCCGTTCTTCTGCCTCAGTTATTCTGCTATTGATTCCTTGTAGAGTATTTTTAATTTCAGTAATTGTGTTGTTCATCACTGTTTGTTTGTTCTTTAGTTCTTCTAGACTCTTGTTATTTGTTTCTTGTATTTTCTCCATTCTGCTCCAAGATTTTGGATCGCCTTTACTATCATTAGTCTGAATTCTTTTTCAGGTAGCTTGCCTATTTCGTCTTCATTTATTTGGTCTTGTAGGTTTTTACCTTGCTCCTTGGTCTGTAACATATTTTTTGTCGTTTCTTTTTTTTTTTTTTTTTTGATGGGTCGTGCTGTATTCCTGTCTTACTGGTTGTTTGGCCTGAGACATCCAGCACTGGAGTTTGCAGGCAGTTGGACAGGGCCGGGTCCTGGTGCTGAGATGAGGACCTCCAGGAGGCCTCACTCCAATTGATATTTCCTGGGGTCTGAGGTTCTCTGTTAGCCCAGTGGTTTGGACTCAGAGCTCCCGCCACATGAGCTCGGGCCCAACCTCCAGCCTGGGAACCAAGACCCTGCAATTTTCGTGGCACAATTAAAAAAAAAAACAGAAAGAAAGAAAAGAAGGAGCAGTACAATATCAAAGAATAAAAAACAAAATAAAATTAGAAAGATAAAAAACATATTAGGAAAAATAAAACTATAATTGAAACAACTGCAACAAGGTAAAATGAAACCACACAGAAAAAAGAAGAAAAAAGAAGCAGGGGGAACAAGTCAAAAGGAGAGAAAAATAGCAAAGTATAAAGAATAAAATAAAATTAGAAAAACAAAAGATTTACTTGGAAAAATAAAAATATAAAAGAATCAACAACAATGAATCAACAAGGTAAAACAGAACCCCAATCTAAAAGAGGAAAAAAAAATAACTCTTGGCTCTGGGGGTGGCGTTTAGGTGGGGGTGCAACTTAGGCAGGGCCGGGGTTTAGGGTGGGGCGGGACCTAGGCAGGTTGGGGGTTGACGTTCAAGCGTGGGGCAGGGCCTCTGCTTAGGACCTGCCAGAAGGGGAGCGGCAGCACGTGGAAAGGAAGGTCTCTGGAGCTGGGTTCCAGGAGTTTGGAGGTGGGGCTCTGAGTGAGGGTGTGTGGGTGGGGATTAGGCCCAGCAAGGTTGGAGGGGGTCTCCGAGTGTAGAGGTGGGGCCCTGGGTGGAGGTGTAGGGGCGGGGCTTGGGCTCTGTGCCACAGGAGGGAGGCTCCGAGGGCAGAGGATTAGGCCTGGGAGCCCAACAGGCTTCCGGATGCCTAGGTGGACAGGGTGAGCACTGGCAGCGTTCCTTTCCGTTCCTTCGTGCCCCTTCCCCACTGTCTCCCCAAAGGTCTCCCCCGTCCCCGCTGGACCCCTAACCGTGGGTGGGTCCCACTGGGTGTAGGAACTCCTCCCCTTCCCCAGCCGCCCCTCAGCAGTGCCGTCCCAGAGGTCCGGCCTTTACTTTTGCTCCCCCTTCCCTCCCTCCCACTCCCTCAGGACCCATGTGGCTGGAGGGGGCCTTGGTGGGCAGAGGATCAGGTCCGGGATCTCAGCAGGTTCCCAGGGGCCCAAGTGGGCAGGGGAAACCTGGCCACGCTCCCTTTTGATCCTCTGCCCTCCCAATGGTTCCCCAATTTCCCCCTTCGGGCGTGGGATCCCTTCCCCTCCCCCAGCCACCCCTCAGGGGCTCCAGTCCCGTCCCACCTTCACTTCTCCTCCTCCTTCACTCCCCCCACACCCCACATCCTACCCAGTTGCTGGAGGTTCCTCCCATCCCCTTAGGTGTCCGTGGTCCCCCACCAGTGCCTGGTAGGTGCCCACGTTGTGAGGAGATGCAAATTCCGCGTCCTTCTAGTATGCCATCTTGACCATGTTAAATTTTTTAAGGGGTGTTTTTTTGGTTTTTTTTTTTTTGGCTGCGTTGGGTTTTCGTTGCTGTGTGCAGCCTTTTCTCTAGTTGTGGCAAGCGGGGGCTACTCTTCATTGTGGTGCACAGGCTTCTCATTGCTGTGGCTTCTCTTGTTGCAGAGCACAGGCTCTAGGCACAAGGGCTTCAGCAGTTGTGGCACATGGGCTCAGTAGTTGTGGCTCACGGGCCCTAGAACGCAGGTTCAGTAGTTGTGGTGCCCAGGCTTAGTTGCTCCATGGCATGTGGGATCTTCCCAGACCAGGGCTCGAACCCATGTTCTCTGCATTGGCAGGTGTATTCTCAATCACTGCGCCACCAGGGAAGTCCCGACCATGTTAAATTTTTATGAACAACAACTACGTTTCAAAACAACAACAATATGCTGGAAGAGGGGCACTGTTTGCATTTTTACAATTTTACATGAAATTTCTTTCATGTCTGGCTCGAGACAAGTGTACTGGATTCTCACACCTGCTTCTGCCCTCAATCTGCTGTGATGTCACACGTCCTGGAGCCCCCCGGAAACCCCACTGTGCGTTTCTGAGGGACCAAGAGTGAAATAAGCTGGCAGCACCCGGCACCACCCACTCCACCCAGCCTTCACAGGAACCCGACCTGCCCATTATCACTGGGTGGGTCAGGTGCCCGGTGGCATTCTTCCCGGATAAGCACCTAACCTTCAGCTCTACTCCACCAGTCCACAGCAAGTCATTATAGACCTCTCCTTCAAGAAAACAAAGTAAAACTCCTATCCACCTTTCCCCTCCTACCTAATCCTTTATCTGTTTCTTGTTTCTTTTCCATCTATTCCTTCTCTTTCTCACTTTTATCTCCCTATCCTCTTTAAGAAGCCAAATTATGAAATTTAAGTCCATTTTAAGAATTTATATTTTGTGTGTCCTATAGGACGCTGTTGATCTTCCACTGAAGAACCTGGTTACTTCATTCTGACTTGTATTTACCACAGTGGCTGATGGGCCCTCTGACTGAGCTGTCAACCTCTTCCGGGAAAGGACCCTGTTTCAGCCCTCACTCACGCCACATTTATTTAACAAGCACTCACAGAACATCTACAATATACTAGATGATGGACACACACAGACCACGCCTCCCACTCCCACCTCCAGGACATAGCCCCTGAAGGAGAAAAACACGCAAACAGGCAGTCCCAGCACAAAGGGTAAACTCCATGCAGACAGGATTCTGTACAAGACCTGCGGGCACCCACTGCGTGGAGGGGTCAGAAGAGGCTGTCCTTTGAAGGAGGTTTTCTTTTTTTTAAGTTTTTTTAATTGAGATATAATTCACATACTGCAAAACTCACCCACTTAAAAGTGTACGATTCGGGAGCTTTTGTATATTGACAGCTGTGCAACCCTTACCACTATCTAATTCCAGAACCTTTCCATCACCCCAAAGAAACCCCATGCCCATCAGCAGTCCCTCCCCATTCCCCCCTCTACCCAGCCCCAGGCAACCAGTAATCTGCTCTTTGCCTCTAGATTTGCCTATCCTGGACATTTCAGATAATCAGAATCATATAATATGTGGCCTTTTGTGTCTGATTCCTTTCACTTGACATGATGCTATCAGGGTTCGTCCATGTTGTAGTGGTATCAGTATCTCATTTGTTTTTATGTCTGAATAATGTTCCGCTATAAGGAGAAACATTTTGTTCATCCATTCATCATCTGACCTATGGATGAGGTTTTGAAGAATGAGGTGACTATCATGGGGAATGGCATTCTAAGCAGAGGGCAAGATGTGCTTTTCAAAAAAAAAAAAACAGAGCAACAAGGCAATTCAGTGTGTTTTTGAGGAAAGTGCATGCTTGCTTCAGCAGGACTTCAGTGCAGGGCTGGGTGGGAAAGTGGCAGGAGATAAGGTGAGGCAGTTACCCCGGAAGACTCCCCACTGCAACCAGCTCAGCTGACGGCTTCCCCTCCCTCTCCATATGTTTTTAGAGCCACCGTTTCTAGGTTTTCTCTTATTTCAAGTAGCAGTTGCTGTAATTACATATGTGATCATCTTCATCAGATAACCTTACCTCCAAGCCACAGAAAGTCATTCACTGAGCGAAGCAGCTCCACGGACATATGGTAATGGACCAGGGAGTCCTGCAGCATCCCGGCCTGCAGGCACAAATCCCCCACATGCTTCCGCATGCGCCCTTGGCACCGCTTCTTGTAATGTCTATAAAGTAAAATGCACAGAAATGTATCATTGCTAATGCCCGACTTCTGCCCCAAAAGCACACTGGCTAAGCACTTTTCAATTCCCTTGCTACAAAAAAATGCTAAGAAGGCAACCTTAGGCTCCACAATTGAAAGCCAGCCACCATCATTGCCAGTTTATGAGCAAAGTTATTTTTTAAACCTAATAGGATACACGTATTTCACATGGATAATATTAGAGCAGACTTTCTCTTTTCAAATTTTCCAATCACAACATTAGCACAAGAAAGTTTGTTTCAGCTTTTTAAAAAAATCAATTATCTTCCACTTTCTTAACCTCAAACCTATTATTATTTTATAAAGAGAGCTATGCTGCGTATTATAAGCCAACTGTTTGGCTTTTGCAAACAAGACCTTTGTCATCACTATTTCAGAGCAAGCTTTAATGATACTCTGAGAGGTGGGGCCTGGGACCCTCGCTAACAGCTCTTTAAATATTGGCAAGGATGTGCTATTAAATAATGCAAAAGCTTCTAACTCTGTATCAACTCAGAAACCAAAGAAACTACACCAAAATCCTGCTTTATCATTTTTAAATATTCCTATTCTTTTGAATATTAAATTTCTTAAAAGATAAGATATTTCAAGAAAAACAGCAGCTGTATTAAATTTCCTCTCACCAAGAAAGCAATCTTATCAAGAAAGAAAACCCCTATGCTAATCCAAAAGATGTGAAGTTTCTAGCTAAATGAATGTACAGATCTCAATACAAACTTAAATCCCATCAGATCTAACTCTGGAATGTAGCTTTTCTGTTCCAAATGTTTGCTGAACTAAGACCATCATGTAACACAGAGAAGGAGAGAAGAGGAAAGTCGGCCTGTCCTCCATCTGTTTTCTTCCCAGCCACAAGGCGCTGCTAGGATGGCCCCCGCCAGCAAGCCCTCCCCGTAAGAAAATACTGCATCTAAACTGCCCCGCCATCCCCAAGCACACCCTGCCATCTCTCCCCCACTGGTCACCTCAACAGCCCTCTAATGGTCTTCTAATGACCCTCCCACCCTGTACCACCCTCCCCTTCATCCCTGCCACACACACACACACACACACACACACACACACTCACACACTCACACACTCACACACACACTCTCTCACACACACACACACACACACACACACTCTCTCTCGCACACAGCCAGAGTGGCCTTCCCAAAGCACAAATCTGATTAGGTCACTCCCTCACTTCAAAGCCTTCAAAGTTTCCCCAGTACGGTTCTAGCCCTCCCGCCCCCGCACTGCCTCCTGCGTTCCCCAGCCTTACCACAGTACCAAGGCCCCCAGTGACCGCAGGGGCCACCTGACCCTTCGGTCTAGCTACTTCCCACTCACCTTAGGGCTCATTTCAACTCAATTTCTCAAGGAAGCCTTCCCTGCCTCCAACCTCTGCACCTGTGGGCCTCTCCCTTCCAAAGGTGGGCAGTGCTTGGCCTGCTTTCTTGCCGTGTCCTCCTGCTCTAACCAGAAAAGAATTCAGCGTCCAAATGCACATTTTCCTCCTCCATGGCCACGACTGTGGACTTTTAATACGTGGCTCAGTTTACAAATACCACCATGATGTTGACTCAACAGATTTTGAATTAGACTTTTTTTCAGTAGACTCTACTCCTATCCTGTTAGACTAAAATTTGCTTTAAAGCATCCTGTCTTAACTCTCCAAAAAAAGTAAATTATTACATCTTTGTATGAACTTACAAAGGTGCACATCTACTGTAGTAAAATATAGCCCAGAACATTTTCAAAAACAAAAAGTGCAATCACTGTGATCAGAAACAGTTGGTCTTGAAAATACAGGATTTTTACAAAAAGGAGTCAGCTAAATATGCTCATAGTTTTTCATATTAAGGTCATATGATTCAACAAAACAATATAAAATATTCTAAATTATATAAAAATAGAATGAACCCTAATACTTTGGAGAAAATCTCCAAAATACCATACAAACAAAATTCTATCACAGATTTATATAAATTAAAGTATTTAACTCTCGAAGTACTATATGTCCCAAGACTGGGTCATCTCAAGATTATTAGCAATTCTGTTCCAATCCTTTGAAAACACAGTAAGAAACAGATAAAGGAATTAAGTCAATTCGATTTGTAGTTAGCCAAACTACAAAATACTTTAAACTAAAATATTTTAAGCCAATTTTGGAATTTAGAATATAAGCTTTCTCATCAAAATTCTTTTTCCAAAAAGACATGGATCCTTCTTTCACGGATCATTTGAAAATGGTAATGTCACGTTTTTTAAGTCTCTCTAAAAGTTCAGAGTTCTTATCTATACATTATTAGAATAGTCACCTTGTATGACCATTGAATATGCTTATGGATAAGGAAAAAAAACATACGAGCAAACAGTATGACAAAGAAAAATACAACATGAAGCCACAGTGGCAAATAAATGTAACGTTAACACAAAATGCAAATATTCAAAATATGCCATAATTTGTTGTAAATTTCAAAACTAATGGTGAATTTCAAAGCCATGAGCAATAGAACTTAGCCAAAAATGTGAATATGCTCTAAATACTTCAAAGAGTTATTTCATTATTCTTACAAGTTATAAACACTGGGTTAAAGGAACTGGAAATAGGGATTGATAGAAAAATTAAAAACCCGATAACCCCTAAGTCATAATGGCCTCAAATCAATCATACCTAAATCACAGGCAAAGACCTGCCAGCCTCCCCAGATAAAGGGAAAGGCATCCTTTCTAGAAGCTCTGCAAAAACACCTAACACACAGCCGCAAGCACTGTCACAGAAGGCTTTCACACTGCACTTTACACTAAGGACAATTCAACTACAGATATACGCTGTATTATTCTCATGACTTCTGATCGGATGAAAGAAGAAAATGTTTCATATGTGTGCAATTTGGGTACTATTTATGTGGCTTGTGGGAAAAAAGGGCTTGGTATATTCTAATCCAAAAACCAATTTACATGCAAAGAATGTATATATTCAAATCCAAAGGAAAACCAGAGCTGCTCAACAACAGTTTGCAATTAAAATCCAAAGGAACTTGGATAAAGGTAATCTTTTTTTTTCTTTTTGGTATTATATAGTTTTAAAGGTATGTGCATAATTAAGTGATAGCTACAGCCCATGATTTTGCACTAGCATATTATGGACTGAGGAAACCTAGATTACGTGCATCGCGCATAAACACGCTGACAGGCGTCCCTTTGGTGGAGCTGAAGTTCCAAAGTAGACAACTTTATATTGTAAGACAGCTCTGAATAGAAAATAAGAAATGCAATGTTCTGTACTCAATTTCAGATGGTATATGGGCCATTAACTGATTCTGCATCTTGTCTTATGAAATCTTCCAATAAATCATCAATGTCGATTTCCTCCATCTGAACTGTTTTATGCTAAGGTTGGATATTTAACCTTCACTCCATAGAGAAAGCCCAGGCCTACCCTGCAGCACAGTTACATTCTGCTGAGGAAAGCAGATCAAGGGAGGGCTGGACAGTTTCCGTTACAAGTTCGGAAGTTTCTAAGTCTGATGTTGCACCTGTACGTCATTTGCAAGCATGTCATCATTGGCGTGAAATGAAGACCTTCAACACGGGGATGTAAAGCACACTGATGCTTCCTAACCATCAGACAAGTCTGAGCTTCATGACATAGACCTGCAGCACTTAAGTCGGAGACTTTTTCTGAAAGGCTCCAAAACTGATCCACTTTACCATTCCAGATGTAACAGGGAGGTAACGGAATTAGTAGTGAGAACACATCCTTGAAAGCCTGACAGGGCCGTGCTTGAATCCTGCTACAGCATTTACTAGCCCTGTGATGCTGGGCTAATGACTTAACCTCTCTGAGAAGGCTTCCCACTCTGGAAAAGGGGGCTGCTACCACCCACCTCAGATGGCATCGATGTGGCATGAATGAAATATGTAGGTGGGGAGGCTGACTGGTGCCTGATACAGAGCCTTGCTAGTTTCCCTCCCCCACCCTTCTCCCCTTATAAACTTGCATATTCCCCCTAATAAGTATCAAGCCCCTGGGATAGACTGTCCTATTCTTTGTATCCACCAGTGTAGTGCCTTACCCTTAGAAGGATCAAAAAAGAACTACTTCCTGCACAGTAACTATCAATGTTCTTAAGAGATTTGGATTTTTTTAAGTCTATTTTGAGGGGAAAGACTATTCCAGGACTATCCAACAGTCCTTCCACACATCAGCCCCTCCTCCCAATGCCCATCCCCTCCGCCCTCAGGTCCCCTGTCTGATCTGCCTTGTGTCCGTGGGGAAGATAGTCCACTGGACCTCAGGGCTCCACACCACCCCAGGCCTTCCTCCCTCCCTCAAAGAAGACCCCATCTTCTCCCCACTCCCATGCCACTTCAACTCCAGCTTCTGAGTCTAGGGAGCCATGGGAAAGGCCCTGCATCCAGGGCACAGCCCAGCCACCACAGGATCCCACCCTATGTTTCCCAACCCAGATGGCCTCAACTTCTTGCACTTGCTACACTTACTTCTGTTTTGTCCCGCCGCCCCAGAATGAGATGGACCCTTGCAGAAAGTCTGGCCTATTTTGATGAAAGATGAAGGGTCCACATTTGGACCAGAGCATTAAAGGAGAAACAAGGCCTCCTGGCCAGCACGGTGGTGCGGCAAAACCCTTCCCCAGGGGTGAGATGAACCGGGGGGAAGAACGCGAGGTCCTAGGTCAGCCAAAGCATCTCCCTTCACAGCTGACCTTGGGTGATGGAGTTGCAAACTAATGACATGCCCATCAGTGGCGGACATTAGCCTCAACAAATAAAGAATCAGCTATTTCTTGCCAACATGGGTTAAAAGTAAAGGCTGGTGCAGGGAGGGCCTATACATCTGCTAAGGTAAACCACAGACCTGGCTCTGAACGCTTATTGGCTAAAGCAGAGAGGAAGCCATGGTCACTTAGAGAGGCCCTTGTGTCCACCAGATCCAAATGAACTAGCTATCTAGGAGAAGGACATATTTTTCTGATACCTAGAAAACCTGCCCTCAGAAAGGGGGTAAAAGACTGGCATAGATTTTAGACTAGCCTCTGCCCCTTTATGACGGAAAGTTGCTCAGACAAAGTAAAGTAAATGGCATGGTCAAGGCAAAAGCAAAAGTAAATCTGGTGTCCGCTCCTCCAACAGCGTCCCTCCACGGCCAGCAGACCCCCAAGCCGGTCACCTCTTCACCAGTGACCACTGGCCAGTAAGCACACCATGCACATCGCCAGCGACAGCCAAGAACCGCAGGCCTAAGGCATTCATTTAAAAGCCAGAATCAAGCAAGGTGCGGCAGACTTTGACTTCCAAGTTAAAATATCCCGTGAAAACCCCTCGGCAGCCGCTTAAATCAATTAGCAACTCACTTCCTCAAAACGAACAAACAAAAATTAATTAGGGCTCATTTGTCACCAAATATAAGGAAGACCAAACAGGTTCCCCAAAGCAAGTGTTTGAATAGCTATCAAACACCAGTGGGTTATGTGCTAAAAAAGCGAAAATTCGAAAAAATTAGAAAATAAAATGATGACCAGGATAATACATGGATCAAAGCAGCAGTTAAGTTTTTGTTTTTTAAAGCGATGAAGGCGGTAAGAAGGCAGCACAGAGGGAAATCTAGCTATTTTCAATGTAACGTGTTCACAGCCTACCTTTTCAGACCCAACAACATACTCACAGGGCGGTATGAGAGAAAAAGAACAAAGGAAAAGAAAAGAAAGAGGAACAAGCAAAAATTAGAAACACACCAGAACAAAAATAACTTTGACAGCATGGTCAAGAATTGACGTGGGCTTTGATGAGGCCAGGGGCACACGTGGACGTTCAGTAAAGCCCACCCACACTTACAGCCCCTGGGAAGGCTGGGGCCTCAGGTTGGCGGCACCTGCCGTGGAGCCTGTCAGCGCCTCAAACCAAACCTCCACCTACATCTAGACGTTTCCTTTCGAGCCACAAAATGCAATCTCATTTCAGGTTGGACACTTTTTATCACCCCTACCAAGAGCCGCAGGAGAGTTAGGCTCTGTCACTGCACCTAACTGTTGTTTTAAAAATTAGATAACTGAGACTAGTGAAAGCAACAAGGGATGAACAGTGACTGGAGGAGAATGTGTTTGAGTTGAAGTCACTGGCATCAGTATCTCACTGAAGTGCATATGATGGCTGAGTGTTTATGGTACCGCGAGAACAGAATGGCCCCACCAGGAGGGAGGTTTCATTCACTCTGCGTAAACACTTGGGAATAGGATCAGCCACCATGCACCAAGCACAGTATCCTGAAACTAGTTGTTCCTGCCCAATTGCGAGCACAGATTTCAAAAGGCAAAAACAAACTGGCATTCCCTGGTGGGTCCGCAACCCCAAAGCCAAGAAGCTGATGAGCAGAAATGTCACCAGTGCCTCGTTTGGCAAGGATAAGGCACTGGTCACGGGGTCAGGGCAGGGTTCCTGGCTTCAGCCACTCACCCACTGGTCTGTCCAGGGAGGGGAAGGCAGTCCCTGCCGAGGCCACAGGCACTATGATGCTGTGTGCCCGTGAGGCCCCACCTTGTGAGGGATGATCACCACGGCATCCACCCCACCTGACGCCCGGGGCTCAGCAGGAGGCAACAGGTGTGGTGAGGAGCTGGCCGGGAGCGGGCCTGGTGCTGGCAGCTCTGCCCCTTGGTGGTGCCTGGGCTCCTAACCCTTGCCACCTCGGCTCCAAGGAGCAGAAGGGGAGCGCTGGCATGTAGATCACAGGGTCATGCGAAAACTAAGTACGGATCGTGGGTACGACATGCCTTGCCCTTTCCTTAGACCACACAGACGTGTCCGGGTGAGGAAATGAAAATTCCTCCAGACCCTGCCAGGCACCACCTGCAGGAGTGGCTCGGGGACTCTGTGCCTCTCACTCGCAGGGCTGCCTGGACTTTTTCCCTCAATTCTGTGACATCTTCTCCTCTAACTTATCAACAACCAGAAAGTCGGGTCTGACCTTAGATAAGTTCAGGAAACCCTGAGCACCTGCTCTGCAGCGGGCACTGCGGCACCCACACCATGTCCCCCATCCTCACCTGGGAGACCATCGTGCGACCTGTACAGAGCGGGGAGGACAGACTCAGGGCCCAGGGCCCAAGGCCAGGAGTGACACAGCTACCCACGCTCTCCCCAGCAAAGGGGACCACGTCTCGACAAAGGCGTGCGTCTCGTCCTCTCCTGCAGGAGGGACACCGCACTGGCCACACAGGGAAACTGAGCAGAGGGCAGAGAGGGGAAGCAGACGGCCCAGCAGAGCTCGTCAGCAATTCTGGTGACTTAATCACAGGGACAAAGTGAGGACTGAACTTTCCCTGCTCTGTCTGACACTCCCTGAGACACAGAAACCATGAACATACCTTCCTCTGCGTGGGGCACTCTTTCGGAAGCCCCCGTGGCATTTCTGATACCCTAAGCATAAGCGGGGGCTCCGGCGCTGCCGTGGCGTGGCCCTCTGGCAGGAGGAGGACCTGAGCCCTGCAGGCTCCCGGGGACTGGGAGGCAGGAGGCACGGCCCGACCCCCAGCTCAGCTAGCACCTCACTGGGCCGCCTCTCCGCGTTCAGCACCTCATCTGCACATTGAAGGGATGAGGCTGAATCAGCCTTCACGCCGTGCCGGAGGGCAGCGCTGCCCAGCAGGAAGACAGTGTGAGCCACGCAAATAAGGTCTTCTAGTTTGCACATTTTAAAAAGTGAAAACCAAACACTCGCAACAGATTTTAATAACGTATTTTATTTAATCTAATACATGTAAAGTGTTATTTCAACATGTAATCAATAAAAAAGAAATACTGAGATAGTTTACACTCTTTTTCCTAGACTAGGTCTCAGCATCTGACGTGCATTTTACCTACAGCACATCCCGGCTCAGACCAGCCTCCTCCACAGTCATAGTGACAGTGGCTACCCTACTGGACAGCGCTCCAGGGGGTCCCACCAGGGCTCCCAGCTGAAAAGGGGCAGTAAGTGTCCACACGAACCCTAAAAGGATTTCCCTGAACCAAAGGCTGTCCCATTTTTAAAAGTCTGAAAACCAGTGGACTACACCCTTTTCCCCCTGCTCCCTTGCTTCTACACTCCCACTTGCTTCTCCCTTTCTGGAGGTCGGGAAGCAGCCCACGCTGAGGAGCCTGGGCTCCAGGGAGACTTACCTACTATCCGTGTCCAGTCCCACGAAGTCCTTCTTCTCGAATGGGATGCAGAGGAGCGGGATCTTGTCCCCGGACTTGTCCGTGGCCCTGTCCAGACGCTTGGACTCAAGCACAATGAACAGCGACTCGATGAAGTCCTCGATCCTCTTCTCCACCGTCCCGCAGTCCTCGTAGCCGGGGTAGAAGGCCACGTCGGTGCGCGGCTGCTCGGCTATCTCCCCCTGCAGCCCGAAGACGAAGAGCCGCGAGTCGTAGAGCGTGGAGCCGTAGATCTCTTTCTGCACGTGGAACTTCTCGAAAGTCTGCGGCCAGTCCTTGGCCGAGAAGCAGTCTGTGATGGTGATGAGGCCCACGACCTTGCGGTGGGTCTGGAAGTCGCCCCACTCGTTGTTCTCGGGCGGGTAGTGGTGCCGATAGCGGATATAGAGCACGCGCTGCGAGTCGCGCACGCTGATCTGGCTCACGGACGAGATCCTCTTGTAGATCTTGAAGAAGTTCTCCTCCGAGACGATCCCCACGGGCTGGACCACCACGAGGAGAGTCTGGTGGTCCTCAGCACACTGCATGTAGTCAGGGACACTCATGGTGAAGACCCTGCCCAGAGAGAAAAAGAGGCTTTGAGGCGCACTGGGTTTTGCAGGCTGCCAGCGCACTCGGGGATGCGGTGGTGCTGGCGTCCACCAGCTGGAAGGCAGGGTAAGCCCCGAGCAAAGCTGTGGGGAACAGTTTGTCCTTAGAGTTCTGCATATGACTATCACAGCTCTTATCACAACCCCCTGCTCTTGGACCAGGCTTGGAGCTCCTGCAGAAAAGGGGCCATCTCTTGTTTTCTGTTTCCAACTCCTGGCCAGGCGCCAGGCACTGATGTGGAGTCAGTGCTCAGAAAGCTGAATAAATGACTGAACAACGGAAGGAACTGCTTCCCCAGCCCCTCAGCAGAACAGAATGAAAAGAACCACAGTGGAATCAGATGGCCTGGACTTGAACTCCAGGCCACTTGAGCTCCTGAACTGAAAAATAATGGCGATAATAAAACTTGCTTGCTAAGAAGATATCTGGATTGAGGAAGGCTGCAAATGCAAAGTGCCAGGCATACTGCCTGACGTAGAAGGAGAGGCTCTACACGGTTACTATCCCTCCTTTATGAACTGTGTTTCCTTGGGAGAGTTTTAATAACCTCTCTGAGTGAATTTTGTTAGATATAAAAAGAAAGCAACATTAACAATACTCCGATAAAAATTTAAAAAGAAAGAAAGAAAACAACATTACCTGATTCTCAGTACTGTTGAAGAATTCAATTAGATAACCCATAGGAAAGCATCTGGCCCACAGGAGTTAAAAAATGTTTGCTGAATGAATGAACAAACAAGCAAATGAATGCTGCCCCCTTCCACAGACCATCATAATGGCACTGCCCAGAAATGTGAAGCCCACGTTCCACCCCTGACTCTACACTAACAACGTCAGTGACCTGGGGCAGGCCTGTGTGCTTCTTTAAACCCCAGTTTTATCATGAATTAAAATGTGGATAATAACACAAACCTCAAAGGGCTAGTGAGTCAATGTTCTGGTTTTAATATGGTACCATAACTTTGCAAGACAGTACCATCAAGGGAAACTGGGCAAAGGGTCCATAAGCTCTCTCAATATTATCTCTTACAACTGCATGGGAATCTACATTACATCTCAAAATAAAAGGTCTAATTTTTTTAAAGGCCATTGAGATTAAATGAGCTCATTGTATCAAATAAGGAATACACCATACAAGGAGGGAAACGCCTAGCCCGTGAGATACACTCAGTAAATCTTTCCACTGACCTCACTGGTCTCTCCTACTTCAGAGTACAGGGGTGGGTACTCGCGGCCAGAGACCGCTGTACTGTGAAGCCAACAGAGCTAATGGCCCCCACTTGCAAGGGCCCCTTCCATGGCCCTATATCTAATTTTGCATTTGTGTTTTCTTTTTCTTGACTAGGAACTCCAAACTGCATAGGCTTCGGTTCACCAGAACCTGATGAAACAATAAAAATAAAAGGCCGGGCTTCCCTGGTGGCGCAGTGGTTGAGAGTCCGCCTGCCGATGCAGGGGACACGGGTTCGTGCCCCGGTCTGGGAGGATCCCACGTGCCGCGGAGCGGCTGGGCCCGTGAGCCATGGCCGCTGAGCCTGCGCGTCCGGAGCCTGTCCTCCGCGGCGGGAGAGGCCACAACAGTGAGAGGCCCGCGTAACGCATAAAAAAAAAAAAAAAAAAAAAAAAAAAAAAAAAAAAGGCCGTTTCCACTAGACCTCTGAGTACGTCCAATGGCAGGGATTTCATCCTGGGCTGAGAGCAAGAGGACTGGGGAGGGAGGTGGGAGCAATTTGGGGCACGCAGATCCTGGGGCCACCTACCCCATGCTGGACTTCAGAGTCAACCCTCACCCTCCAGGAGCTTCACAACACACCTGGACAGAGCAGCAGGAGAAAGTTTTTTGGTTGTTTTTTTTTTTTTTTAAGAAAACTCTGACCTGCTAACTGGTCTTGTTTCTACCCAGGACACAAAAAGCTTATGTGTATATTATCTCATGAAAACCTCTAAATAATATCACCCCAACTTTACACATGAAGAAACTGAGGGAAAGAGAAGTCGGTCACATTGTGTAAGATCACAGAGAGGCCACATCAGCTACAGTATTGAAAGGCAGGCGCTCCCGCTCCCCCACCCCAGCCCCTGCCCCGGCACTCACGCTGCAAAGTGTGATACACTGGCCCCCGGCCCCTCCCTGCAATAATTCTCTGCAGAGTCTTTTCTGCACCTCCTGGAAAGAACCAAAAGCACATCAACTTTCAACAAAGATGGATGTCACCCCTTGGGGGACGTATCAAAATCTTAAGCATTGGGGTGGGTGGGGAGGGAGATTTGAGAGTTTT
This sequence comes from Phocoena phocoena, assembly GCF_963924675.1. Classification (NCBI taxonomy): domain Eukaryota; kingdom Metazoa; phylum Chordata; class Mammalia; order Artiodactyla; family Phocoenidae; genus Phocoena; species Phocoena phocoena. The sequence goes on from NC_089235.1 coordinate 77,943,021, forward strand.
CTGTTTCTAAAAGGTGGCAAAGATATTGAAAAACCCTTATCTAGTCTAAGCCTTCATTGTGCAGAGAAGAAGACGGAGGCCCAGAGTAGATGAAAAAAGGCCCTTATAAACAAATTTTGCTTCAGCGCAGCACCGAGCAAGCCCTGGACCCTGCTGAATGGGTGCAGGATCTGTGCAGGATCTGTAAGGCCCAGGAGAACAAGTGTTAGAAAAAAGAAAGAGAGAAATCATACAAGGTCCTCTCTCTACAATACCGTACAATCATGTTTCATCAAGTTTTTCCATATTTGTGCATCCAAAATTAAGGTGGGCTAAATCAAGGTATAATAAGTCATAGAAATCAGGAAGTTTGAACCGTAATGGAAATTCCAACCTTTACTGTGTCTTTTCCCAATTCAAGCATGTGCTCGGTGGGCACTCCCTGCACCTGGCCCAGAGTTCTCCCAGACACAGATCTTTATTCACATGTCACACATCACACACAGGCCCACCAGAAGAAAAACACCTACAGATAAGATGGAACCAATGAAAGTGAAAGCGGCCAACCAGCATGTATCATTCGCAAAAAGGATGCTGCTCCCATCAGCAGTAGGCGGCAGAGAACTCCCTGCAAGCACCACGTGCATCGGGTTGGCTCCAGCACTGGCTGTCACTCTTTGTGACCATAAGTGAGTCACGTAGCTTCACTGAGGTTAGTTTTCTCTTTTGTGCAAGGCTATGGTTGAAACTAATGATATATAAAACCTCATCACTCACATCCCCAACATCTAGTGAGGACTTCCCACGTGCCAGGCTCTGTAGAGAGGAAAAGGTAGGCTCCCAGATATATCCATGGGTAGAAAAAGTTTATATCATAAAGATGTTCATTCTCCCCATTTTGATATACAGATTCAACACAATTCTGATTAGAATTACTAACAGATTTTTCGTGGAATGTAACAAGTTAGCTTATGGTCAATAGCCAAGAAACTCCTGAGGAACGACCAATGGGGAAGGGCATTTGTCCCACCAGACATAACTGCTAATGGAACATAGGGTTTCTTTGTGGGGTGATGAAATGTTCTAAAATTGATTGTGGTGATGGTTGTACAGCTCTGTGAATACCCTAAAAACCACTGAACTGTATATTTAAATGGTTTAACTGTATAGCATGTGAATTATATTTCAGTAAGTCTGTAGGGAAACAAAAAACCTATAGTCAGCACAGTATTGGCCCAGGGATAGAGAGAAAAATGGAAACGTCATCAAGCCCAGAACCAGACCCACACATGCACGGCAATTTGAAATACAGCTGAGGTGCCTTTCTAGGACAGGAGGAAAGGACAGACTCTCCAACAGTAGTACTGGCACAATGGGTAATCCATGAGTAAGAAAAAGATGCATAACCCAACCAGAAAATGGACAAACAGACATCTTTGAAGAGGAAACTCAAGTAGCCAAACGTGTACAGTAAGGTGCTGCACCTCAACGGCGATCAGGAGACAGCAAATTAAAACCACAGGAACAGGGCTTCCCTGGTGGCGCAGTGACTGAGAGTCCGCCTGCCGACACAGGGGACACGGGTTCGTGCCCCGGTCCGGGAAGATCCCACATGCCGCGGAGCGGCTGGGCCCGTGAGCCATGGCCGCTGAGCCTGTGCATCCGGAGCCTGTGCTCCGCAATGGGTGGGGCCACAGCAATGAGAGGCCCGCGTACCACAAAAAACAAACCCCACAGGAACAGACCATTTCATACCCACCAGACTGACCAAAAATAAAAACAATTATTGTGGTAACATATACATAACACAAAACTTACCTTTTTAAATGTAGAGTTCTATGGCATTAAGTACACTTACATTGCTGTGCAACCATCTCCAGAACTTTTTCACCTTCACCACTGAAGCTCTGTCCCCATGAAACACTAACTGCCCATCCCCCCACCCCTGGCACGCCCCCATCTACTTTCTGTCTCTAGGAATCTGACCACGCTAGACACGTCACATAAGTGGAATCATATGCTATTTGTCCTTTTGTGCTGGCTTATTTCACTTAGCAGAATGTCTTCAAGGTTCGTCCATGTTGTAGCATGCATCAGAATCTCCTTCTTGTTTAATGCTGAATAATATTTCATTGTATATATATATATATATATATATATACCACATTTTATTGATTCATTCATTGAAGGTCATTTGGGTTGTTCCTAGCTTTGGCTACTATGAATAATACTATTATGAACATGGGTATAAAGACAAAATGTTTTAAGTATAAAAACACCATGTGTCTGCAAAGATGCAGACCAAAGGTAACTCCCCTGTTTGACAGGTGGCACGTATTCTGGCATGTGGCTGGCAGGTTCACAGAAGCAAGAACTGAAGAGAACGCAAATGGCCACCGTCAGGAGAATGGGTAACTAAACTGTGGTCGTTTAACACAATGAAATACTTTAGAACAGTGAAAATGAATGACCTAGAGAGACATTGCAGGAACAAAGATGAATCTCAAAAACATGATGGGCAAATAAAGCAAGTTGTGGATTGATACAAGCAGCACCATTCCATTTATGTAAAGTTTAAAAACAGGCAACACTTAAACAGTATCTTATTTACACATATGGCAAAATTATAAAGAAAAAGTAGGGCTTCCCTGGTGGCGCAGTGGTTGAGAGTCCACCTGCCAATGTAGGGGACACGGGTTCGTGCCCCGGTCTGGGAAGATCCCACATGCCGCAGAGCGGCTGGGCGTGTGAGCCATGGCCTCTGAGCCTGCGTGTCCGGAGCCTGTGCTCCGCAACGGGAGAGGCCACAACAGTGAGAGGCCCGCGTACCGCAAAAAAAAAAAAAAAGAAAAAGTAAATTTGGATAGTGGTTACCTGGGTGGCAAAGAGGAATGCAGTTTGAAAGGGAAGCAGTGGGCTTCAGAAGCAGTAGTTATGTTCTGTCTCTTAAGCTAGATGGTAGATCCAGCGGTGCTTGTTTTGCCATTCTTTAAACTGTACATACATGTTAAACATTTAACATAAGAGTTAAAAAAGGAAGAAGGGGGACTTCCCTGGCGGTTAAGACTTCACCTTCCAATGCAGGGGGTGCAGGTTCCATCCCTGGTCAGGGAGCTATGATCCCACATGCCTGGCAGCCAAGGAACCAAAACATAACACAGAAGCAGTATTGTAACAAATTCAATAAAGACTTTAAAAATGGTCCACATTGGGCTTCCCTGGTGGCGCAGTGGTTGAGAGTCCACCTGCCGATGCAGGGGACGCGGGTTCGTGCCCCGGTCTGGGAAGATCCCACGTGCCGCGGAGCGGCTGGGCCCGTGAGCCATGGCCCCTGAGCCTGCGCGTCCGGAGCCTGTGCTCCGCAACGGGAGAGGCCACAACAGTGAAAGGCCCGCGTACCGCAAAAAAAAAAAAAAAACAAAAAAAGGAAGAAGGTCGAACTTCAAACTTACAGTGCGTGTTTCAGCAGGTTGGCTAGTTTCAGGGCCTGGCCCCCGCCCTTCTCATCTATCAGGAGATTATGCTACTGCCCCTGCCAACACCCCTCTTCTACAAGCAAAAAAGTTGATGCACAAAAAAGGCAAGTGTGTTACAGGTGCACAGGTGGCCTGTGGGTCTGACACAGGTTGAGGACAGGAGGTGTTCAATTTCTCTTCTCTGAAGTAAAATGAGAAAAATATAAACAATGTATATTAAGCTTCCCATAAAACTAAAGTAAGTTTAGTAAGTGCTTTATAAATATTAACTACTATTGTTATCATTTATTTTTAGGTTATGAACTGTCTCGTTTTTTGCTGTTAAAACATTCTTTTTTTTTTTTAATTGACTGCGCCCCACGGCTTGTAGGATCTTAGTTCCCTGACCAGGGACCGAACCCGGGCCACCGCAGTGAAAGCACAGAGTCCTAACCACTGGACTGCCAGGGAATTCCCAAACATTCTTGCTTTATAAAACAATGGGGGGGGGGGGAGATGGCGCTTGTTCTTCCATTATTCTATCTGGGCAAAAATAAAAATTGACAAGCCTATGATTGGCCCTCCAGCTTTTTAGCACTTACCAATCTATGAAATCTAAACAATGAAGTCACCCTGGACTAAAAGACCCCTCTGGGTCCCTTCCAGTTCCAACTAGGCCCTGAAAAGCAGACCAGCAATCAAATCCATGCCACAGCTCAGTAAACCTTACAACCTCAGGCAAGGGTTTTCCCTGAAGCAGCTCAGTATTAGCAAACTTCTTGTTCACTTTTGCCCCAGATTCAAAATATGCAAGTACCACGGGAGGCAATTTGTCTCATATACAAGGTAGGAAAAGGGCTGCACTGGGCGCTTTACAACTTATCATAGTCAGATGTCACAACAACCCTAAGAAACAAGCATTCCCATTTTCAACCTTACAGATGAGGAACCAGGCTCAGTCAGCTGCTCAAGGTCTCCTAATCTGTAAGGGGTAAACTGGAGCCAGGTTCCAGAGTCCATGCTTTTCCACTACTTTCTTCAAGGGAGAAAGAACCTGATGAAATAAGCCCTGGCACTGAGCCAGCTCTGGTGTCTGAGACTAATCTAATACAAAGATTAAAACATCAAGAATATATTTCTTCAACTTGGTAGTTCCTCAAAAAGTTAAACATAGAGTTACCATATAAACAGCCATTCTACTCCTAGGTATATACCAGAGATTTGAAAATACGTGTCCACACAAAAACTAGTATGCGAACATTCATAGCAGTATTATTCCTAAGAGCCAAAAAGTGGAAACAACGCAAGTGTCCATCACCTGACAAATGCATAAACAAAATGTGATCTATCCATAACAATAGAATATTACTTAGCCATAAAAAGCAACAAAGTACTGACCCTACTACAACATGGGTGGACCTTGAAAACGTTATGCTAAGTGAAAGAAGCCAGGCACAAAAGGCCACATACTGTATGATTCCATTTACATGAAATGCCCCAAATATGCTACTCCTTAGAGACAGAAAGTAAATCTGTGGCTCCCCGGGCTGCAGGAGGGGAGACTGCCAACGGGTATGGAATTTCTTTTTGAAGTGAGGAAAATGTTCTGGAATAATAATGGTTGCACAACTGTGAATATACTAAAAACCACTGAAATGTACAATTTAAATGGGTGGACTTCATCGTATGTGAACATTATCTCAATAACGCTGTTATTTGATAAAATATTTCTTGACAACTATTTTTCCCTCTATACTATTGGACTGTCCCACAGTTTAAGAAAAACAAAACAAAAAACCTTGCCAGGACATCTTTAGGACTGCAATATTCCTGGTTCTCCAATATCATGCCTCTAGTGCTGCTATTTCGTGTTAAGGAATACTATCTGGGCTGGACTAGGAAACGACAATTAACTACGTTTTTAAAATCGCCAGTCGCGTTTAAACTGGGGCGGGGAGAGGATGGAGGATGTCACAGCCTCATACCCTCAACTCATCTTTAACTAAACCGAGCCCTGCTTTCAACACTGTAATCCCTCTCTCTATAAAAACACGTGAAATCCACAAGAACCCCATCCGAACACCAGAAAACTCCGTGTTAAAGGGCATTCACGTGGGGCAAATGAGCCGAGGGAGGAGACCAAGGCAGGCACTGTGCTCTCTCTTCCCGAGACTTGGCCGGGAGAAGCCGGACTTTGCAATTCGAGGAGCTCATCCCCGGGAATCAGCGCCTGCCGCCGCCGAGCGGGATCTGAGACACTTTGAGTCCAAAAGAGGAGGAGGAGGAAAAAGGAGAAGAGGGCCTCCCGGGACCGCGGGGCGGGGAAGGCGGCCGGGGGCGCGGGCTGCAGCGCCGCCCGGAGGCCGGCCCCAGCCGGGTCCCGAGACCCGCCGGCCCGGGGTCAAAGGGCCGAGGAGAGGGAGGCCGGGCGGAGGGGGGCCCGCGGGCGGAAGAGGGTAAGGGGACGACAGCCGAGAGCTAAGGAGAGCCAGGGCCGGGCCCTCGGCAGGTGCGGACGCGGCCGTGGACAGGTGTGGCCGGGCTCCGGGCAGGGTAACGGGGCTGGGGCAAGTGGCCCGAGCAGGTGTGGGCTGAGGCGAGCCCCTCGGCGGGACACACGCTGGCTGGCGCCCTCGAGCGCCGTGACACACGGACAGCCCTCCCGCAGCCGACCCGACACCCTCCCTAACCGGGAGCCCCCCACCTTGCACTTACACAGCCGGACCCCCGGGCCCGGAGCCAACGGCCTGGCGGGCGGCGGGGCCGAGCAGCCTCTTCGGACGCACCCCCGGCTCAGAGCGGGAGCTTCCGACCAGCGGCTGAGCCGGCACCGCCCCTGCGCATGCGCAGGGCCCGTCCCGGGCCGGGAATCCGCTCCGGGTTTTGGAAGAGACGCCGGGGAAGCGAGGGAAGGAGGAGGGGGAGGAGAGGAGTGATGAAAAGTGGAGGGAGCTAGATGGTCGCTGGGAGGGACACGGAGGAGGAAGGAGACGGAGGGACCCATAGGGAGAAAAGGGGAAGGAGAGCAGCTGAGAAGGAAAGAAAAGCTTTGGCTCCTGGGGCCGCGCACCCCGAAGGAGATGCCACTCCTGCCTCCGCGCGCCTTTCCAAGCCCTCAAGGCGCGCAGCTCAAATTTCACCTCCGTGGTGCAGCCCTCCAGCCCAGGCCTTTGCAAAACCGCTACGGGATCACACTCCTAGCCCTCGCGCCGAGCCGGGCTTCGTGTCGCGCACCCGCAGGCGTTGTCGCCAGTGCTCTGAACTACCTTGGGGAGAGTATAAGTTCCCCTTTTACAGGCTGAGAAACTGAGGCCGCGTGTCTCCAGGGCATGCCTTATGTGCAAGGCCACAGGGGCTGGGCGGGGCCGGGAAGTAGAAGGTCAGAGCCCGAGCCCCAAGCAGACTGCCCGAGGGCTGGTGCTTGGTCCCCATTCCTCCTTGGAAACCCACTCCTGACTCTGGGGGTCCCGTCTAGGGCTCCGAATAGGCCCCCTGGTGTGGGACAGCTGTCCTTAGTTCCAGAGCCCAGCTTGCTAGGTAGGGGCAGAAGGAGTTATCCAGGTTAAAAATAAAGAAATAAAACTTAAAAAGGAATTCACATACATAGGTTGGAATGTGCATAGCATATTTGAAAAATACACAAGTAATTGTCAACAGTGGCATCTCCAGAGAGTGTTGAGAGAACAGAGGATGAGGGAGACCTTCTTTCCCTTGTGTATTTTTGTGTTCTGTTTTAATTTTTTTACCATATGCATGTATGTCTCTTTAAATAAGAAAAAAAAAGTGTAATGGTGGACAGGAATAGTTCAGCCAATACAGCAGCCATGGAAAAAACTGAGCCATCATTACTTTACTCCAGCAAGCATTTATTGACTCTCTGCTCTGTGACCAGTGGTGTTTTATGACTTTACTATTTATATTTTTTTTATAAAATAGTAATACGCTATCCCTCATACCTGCCCTGGGCCAGTGGAAAACCAAATGAGTTTTTACTGAATTGTTTTCCAAAGAGTAGGAATGAATTACAAACAGAACACATCTTCAGGGCAAAACAGGTGGAACGGATTTCCAGCACACAAGACAGCCAGGAAGGATTTTCAACACAGGTGCCCAGAGGCTAAGAGAGAATGCTTCCAGGACCCTACAAAAAGCCGCCCAAGGTGGCTTCTCCATGGCGCTGAGAGCACAGGTTGACAATTACAGAACACAGAAAACAGACATTAAAAGAGGCCACCCTTTATGGAGGTCTAAGTGCCAGGAATAGAGCTCCCTGTTTAGCACACGATGTCTTCATAAGATCGATACAAGGTAGCTATTCTTAGCACTGAGGTCCAGAAAGAACACTCCACTTGGCACACAAGTGGCTGGTGCTATTTAGGATTCAAATCCCAGGCTGTCTGTGTCGCCTGCGCTCTTTCCATAGTCCTTCTTTGTTCTCATTCTCTCTATAAATGGATAAGAGAAGCAATTTGGAAAGCAAGATTGAAAGCTGGCAAAAGGAAACATTGTTATTTTTGTACAATGTTTCTGTTTACAATGTACTCACATTAATTTATTTTATTGTCCCAGCAAATCTGTGGGGGAGGGAGGGAGGAGACTACTCTGCATTCTGACCAATGAGAAAACTGAGGCTCAGAGAATGTAAAGGCTAGCCACAGCCTCCCAGCCATCAGAGGGAGGTGTCCAGACTTGTCCCAGGTATATCTTGCTTCTGGAGTTAAGTTGCTTACATAGTTTTAACGTTTCCTGAGCATCTCCTCTGAATGCTGAGAATTCAACGAATATACCAAACCTGCTCTCAAGGAGTTTTAGACACTTAAAGTTGGATTGGAAGGGACATCTAAAATCATCAAGTCCAACCTCACACCCACACCAGAACCCCTCTATAAAAAGTCCTAACAGGGCTTCCCTGGTGGCGCAGTGGTTGGGAGTCCGCCTGCCGATGCAGGGGACACAGGTTCGTGCCCCGGTCCAGGAAGATCCCACATGCCGCGGAGCGGCTGGGCCCGTGAGCCATGGCCGCTGAGCCTGCGTGTCCGGAGCATGTGCTCCGCAGCGGGAGAGGCCACAACAGTGAGAGACCCGCGTACCGCAAAAAAATAAATAAATAAGCATCATCGCACACACACACGTGCTTGCACACACGCAAACACACACAGAAAAAAAAAAAAAAAAAAAAAGTCCTAACAGAGGTGGAAAGTTTCATACAATGATACAGGGCCCTGTTAGAAAGTTCTCTCATAAGGCAAATCTACTTCCCTGAAACATCCAATCGTGCATGCAATCTCAAAGATGAAGACCAATGCCCAAAGAGGCTTGGTGGGGTTGAGAATTACCACTGAAACCAGTCAAAAGTGCAGGTCAGAGCATAAACTCCATTACTCACTAACTATATAACTCAAATATCTTCACATATAAAATGGGAATAATCACTTCATAAGGTCACTCTCAGGATTAATAAAAGCAAGTATGAGAAAGCACTTTGAGACAGAGTGGGATAGATCTAAGTTCCGTTTCAATTCTTTCAAGCGCTACTTGTATGGCCTTGGGATAGGGTGATCATGTATCCTGATTTGCCTAGGACAATCCCAGTTTATGCCTGTTGTCCTGGCAAAAAGTGTTCTGGTTGGGTCATATGATCACCCCACTTTGGGCAAAGCCCATCACCTCTTAGGATTTCTGATCCACCAACAGTATTATAAAGGCTTCCTTACTCCTTTCCATGTTGTAGGGCTCTCTTCTACCATGCAGTCCACTTGGATACTTCTCCATAGGGCCATGTCTCACCCGGGCTTTCTAGTGCCCAAGCCAATAGGGAACAGATTTGCTTATTTATCACCATGAAGAGCCAGCCACTTGAGCAGGGCTTTCACATCTATTCCCTCAAAATAACAAAATCCTGGTAGCTACCATTTACCCCGCAGGTAAAGTACAATGTGCTTGGTACAAATGTCTCATATAATCTCACAATGGCCCTATAAGGTCGGTTGTTCTAATGGAGGGGACTAAGCAGTAACACTCCTTTTTTCTCTTCCAGAGTGTGGAGCAATTGAGAAATAAGACAAAAGAATCAGACAATGGATATTTACAAGTCAATTTTATTAACAATACGTCGGTTGAAGAGGGTGCTTTAGATCTGGAGCCAAAAGTTTGGTTTAGGTTTACTAAAGCCTTCACCTTAGAATTAGCCAGCCTTGAGAACCCTCCTACACTGGTGGGAATGTAAGATGGTATAGCCACTGTGGAAAACAGTATGAGGGTTCCTCAGAAAACTAAAAATAGAATTACCATATGATCTAGCAATCCCACTCCTGAGCATATAACCAGACAAAACTATAATTCAAAAAGAGGGCTTCCCCAGTAGCGCAGTGGTTAAGAATCCGCCTGCCGATGCAGGGAACACGGGTTCAAGCCCTGGTCCGGGAAGATCCCACATGCCGCGGAGCAACTAAGCCCTTGCGCCACTGTAGTGGAATAACTGAGGACGTGGAAAGGAGACGTGACCCATGAGCGCCCCCTGCCCAGCAAACTGGGGGCTGGCGAATAAGCAGGAACTGCAAACAGTCCTGGTTGCTTTGAGTGCCCCACCCCACCCCCGGCAAACCGGGGCCCTGCGAATAAGCATTGAGTGCTTCGGGCACTGATCCATGAGATGTCCTCAGTATAATCAGAATGGTGGGAACGCAAGGCAATGTCCTTGTGCTGCTTTTGCGGTCAAGGACGAAGCACTGCACGTCTTCAAGGAAGCCCATTGTTGCCTGTATAATCAATAAAAGCATATGTTGCTGCTTTGGCATTTTTGGAATGTTAGAAAACAAGTCTTAAAATGTAAACATAGATAATGCTTAAATGAAAGCTACTACAGCAGGACAGACGGCGCTGTTTTGCCTGAGCGAGCGGCAGCCCTCTACTACAATTCATCTCGTGTGATGAGCTTACTTGCGGCCTTGTCATAAGAAAACTGCAACACGCCACAACTACTAAGCCTGTGCTCTAGAGTCCGTGAGCCACAACTACGGAGCCTGCATGCCACAACTACTGAAGCCCGCGCGCCTAGAGCCCACGCTCTGCAATAAGAGAAGCCACTGCAATGAGAAGCCCGTGCACCGCAACGAAGAGTAGCCCCTGCTCACTGCAACTAGAGGAAGCCCCGCACAGCAACGAAGACCCAATGCAGCCAAAAATAAATTAATTAAAAAGAAAAGATACACACACCCCTATGCTCATAACAGCACTATTCACAATAGCCAAGACATGGAAACAACATAAATGTCCATCAACAGGTGAATGGATGAAGAAGATGTGGTACATATATACAATGGACTATTACTCAGCCATAGAAAAGAACGAAATAACATGACTTGCAGCAACATGGATGCAACTAGAGATGATCATACTAAGTGAAGTCAGAAAGACAAATACCATATCACTTATAAGTGGAATCTAAAACGTGACACAAATGAACCTATCTATGAAACAGAAACAGAATCACAGACATAGAGAACAGACTGGTGGTTACCAAGGGGGAGGGGGTTTAGGGGAGGGATGGAGTGGGAGGTTGGGGTCAGCAGATGTAAGCTTTTATATACAGAATGGATAAACAACAAGGTCCCACAGTATAGCACAGAGAGCTATATTCAATATCTTATAATAAACCATAATAGAAAAGAATATTTTTAAGTATATGTGTATAACTGAATCACTTTGCTGTACAGCAGTAATTAACACAACATTGTAAATCAACTATGTGTACTTTAATTAAAAAAAAAAAAAAAAAATTAGCCAGACCTGAGTATCAGCCAGTGCTGGACACAGGCCTCCGTGCAATGGCCCAGAGTCACACAGGCGAATCAGGGTCAAAGCAGGGATTCAACCCCAAGATAACCAGCAAAGCTCATTTTAAACCCCACAACCCCTCCTAAAATAACTATACTCTTCTTTCAGAGGTGAATGTCAAGTGGTGGAAGTGCCTCAGTAATTGAGCGGCTAACCAGAACTCCACCTCAGACCTTCCAGTGTTCAGCGGCTGCTTTCAGGGATGGGGACCCTTCAGGAAAGGTGCCTGCAGTAAGAGAGGCCGGCTGTCACCTCCCTGTGCAAGAAGTACACCACACTAGGCTTGAACGGAGAGGAGAGGCGATAAGATTGCACAGGAAGAAAGGAGGGGACACCGCAGAGTGTCAACCAAATCGTAGGATCCGAATCCCCAGCGCTTAGCACAAGCTCAGACTCCGCGTACTCTCCGTGAAGGCTGAGTGAGTCTATCCATTCAACCAGTGAGTGAATGAATGAAACTCCAGAGCCCGCCGCAGGGGTCCACGGCGGCTCCACAGCCGAGCTTCCTAGTGACCAATCAACGCCTTCGCTCGCCCACCCCGCCCCCCGCTGCCCCGCCCCCTCGATTCCCTCCGGCTGCCCTGAAATCCCGGAACACAGGATCCCCGAGACTGCCTCGGTGCGACTGCGCATGCTCTAGGTCTGGCAGCGACGAGACGCCTTCTCCTCGCGGCGCTCGAGCGGATTTGAAAGCGATTGGTTGGGGGACGGAGACTAAGCTCCACCTGCCTCCCTACCAGCTCCTCCCGCAGAACCGAAAAATAATTTTGGCCAACACCATCCCCAGCACAACGCCCCAACTAGACGAAGAGAAATAGCCCCAACCTCAGTCACTCCACAGGCCGGCGGCGACTGGCGGCGAGCGGCCGGAAGTGACGCACGAGTGCGACCGGAAGGATGGAGGCCCGGCTGTTGTTGCCCTGGAAACCGAGCCGTGCACCTGCTTCCCGATTGCGTCAGCAGCCCGCAGGCGGCGGAGTGAAGATGGCGAGCAACAAGCAGGCGGGGGAGTCGCCGCGAGGGGACGCTACGGGGCAGGAAGGGACCTAGGGCCTGCCTCGTGCGCACTCCTTCATTAGCCCCAGCCATGTGCCAGGCATAGTGGACCCCGGCCCGGGGGAGAATCGGACCTGCACGATCTCCCCCTCCAGCACTGGTCCTCCTGGGAAGTCCTACCGCACCTACTCATCTCCGTTTTCTAGCCCCAGCTTCCCCACCTCAAAGCAAACCAAATGCTGTCTTCTCATTTTCCCCTGAGCCATGCCTCTCCACGCTTCCCTGTTTTTTCTATATTGTTCCTTCAGTCCAGAATGCCCTCCATCTAGCACATCCCTGCACCATGAAACTGCACTCCTTTCAAACAATCTTCCTAGGCAGCGTTGGTCTGTGATAGACCTGTGGGTGATTAATGCTTTTTCTTCTTTTAACTTTTCTATATATTTTTTCTCCTTTAGAAAACATACAGGGGCTTCGCTGGTGGCGCAGTGGTTAAGAATCCACCTGCCAATGCAGGGGACACGGGTTCGAGCCCTGGTCCAGGAAGATCCCACATGCCGTGGAGCAGCTAAGCCCCTGCGCCACAACTACTGAGCCTGCGTTCTAGAGCCTGCGTGCCACAACTACTGAAGCCTGCGTCCCTGGAGCCCGTGCTCCGCAACAAAAGCCACCGCAATGAAAAGTCCGCGCACCACAACAAAGAGAAGCCCCCGCTCACCGCAACTAGAGAAAGCCAGCGTGCAGCAACGAAGACCCAACGCAGCCAAAAATAAATTATTTAATTTTAAAATCATAATAAAATAAAAAGCATACATACATTGATTTCATAATGAAAAATAATAAATCATTTTTAAAGAGACCAGTTCTTTGTCATTAAAGAGCTTGTTGCTTTTGGAAACACTTTTTTGGGTTAACTTTTTAATATGTAATTTCAAACACAGAAAAACGGCACGAAGAACTGTAACAAGAACTCTTATACACACTTTATCCATGTTCACCAATTACTTACATTTCTGCCTCATTGGTTTTATCATTCTCTAGGTAAATAGTTCCCAATTGTGCACGTCATAGCTATTTTTCCCCTGTCCAGGATTACAGGTTACAGTTGTCATACGTTTTTTAGTTTCCTTTTATCTGGAACAGTTTCTAAGTCTTTGTCTTTCATGACTTTAATATGTAAGAAGAATACAGTTCAGTTATTTTGTAGAACGTTCCTCATTCTGAGTTTGTCTGATGCTTTCTCATGATTAGATTCAGGTTATGTGTTTTTTGCAAAACAGACCACAGAAGTGATGTGAGTCCTTAGTGTATCATCTCAGGAGACACATGAGGTTGGTTTGTCTGGTTTGTGATGTTAACTTTGATCCCTTGGTTAATGTGCAGTCTGCCAAGCTTCTCCACTATAAAGTTACTATTTTTTCCCATTGTAATTAATAAGTAACTTGTGGGTCTTTTGAAGATACTTTGAAATTGAATAAATAACCTATTCTTCATCAAACTTTCACCAGTGAATTTAACATCCACAGATATCTCAAGAATGATTACCTAACAGCCTAGTCACAATTGTAACTTACTATTTACTACATTTCAAACAATGCACATGCAAGAGGTTTCCTGTTTCATGGAGTATAATCAGAAGCACTAGGTTAATTTGCCATCCAGATTATTCTTTTCCTGCCAGCATCTACCTCAATGCCTGCCATATATTAGCAATAAATTTTTAGAATTAACAAAGGAAAAACATCCCCAAACACAGACACACACACACAAACACCCCAAAAAACAAAGACTGAAAAATTGAGTTCTCACCAATGCATTGTGGCCACTTGTAGAGCCATAAACTTGTAACTATAAGTTGTAGTATATCCAATTTATTAAAATTGGATCTTACATCTCAAATTTAAGTTTAAATGGGAAAAAAATTCAAAAATGGAAAGAAAAATCCTGAGAAGGGTAACATATGGGTAGCTGCAATCCCATGTGTGACCACCAGATGCCGGAACAAGCTAAGGAGCTACTATGGGAAAACATCCGTGTCTGGTGTGAATTAGGATGGCCTCAACAATTCTCACCAAGACCTGGGATTTTGTCACTTTGTCAGGTGAGCCTGGGTCAGTCAGTTCTGGGCAAATTCAGAGTAGACTGATATTAGAAAGGAATTCACAAAAGAGATTTAGCTAAATTGGCAGTGACTTAATTCTTGAGAATTCAATTTATGTATATGACACTACATTATATGCCTTATATGTTACATATAAGGTAATAATAATCCAATTGGAAATATATGTTATATATTACATATCAAGTTATTATAATTCAAGTTATGTTATTCTTTATTATAATTCAAGTTATGTTATTATAATTCAAGTTATGTTATTCTTTATGACTTGCGGGCCTCTCACTGTTGTGGCCTCTCCCGTTGCAGAGCACAGGCTCCGGACGCGCAGGCTCAGCGGCCATGGCTCACGGGCCCAGCGGCTCCGCGGCATGGGGGACCTTCCCGGACCGAGGCGCGAACCCGTGTTCCCTGCATCGGCAGGCGGACTCCCAACGACTGCGCCACCAAGAAAGCCCTCAGTCTTTTCTTTTAAAAATTAGCTTTAATGCTGTAATATTTGACACACAGAAGTCATAAAGAGGGCTTCCCCGGTCCGGGAAGGTCCCCCATGCCGCGGAGCGGCTGGGCCCGTGAGCCATGGCCCCGGAGCCTGTGCTCCGCAACGGGAGAGGCCACAACAGTGAGAGGCCCGCGTACGGCAAAAAAAAAAAAAATTGGAACAGCTGTGAAAGTTGAATGGCGCCTGATGATCAGGTGGTAATAATGCACCGATGTTAATTTCCCACTTTGGATGGCTGCCTTGTGGGGCTACAAGGGAAGGTCCTCGTTTGTGGAAAATCCACACTCAGCTAGGGGTGTTGGGGCAGCCACTTAAACGCTAAAGCAGTTAAGGAAGATAAAGTATTTGTACTGTACTTGAAAATTAAGTTTGCAGTTGTTTAAAAATTATCAAAAAGAGAATTCCAAAAGAATTCAAAGCAGTTAAAAACACACCACCATTTCCTGGCCTGACTCAAAGGGACTGAATGAGAACACTGGAGGTGTGGCCTTGAAATGTGTTTGTGAAAACACAGCCAGGTTTGGAAAGCAGCTACTCCCGTGGCCCGGGAAGAAGAACAGCCTGTATGTGCAGACCAATTTCCTTTCATCCGTTCATCCACACAGTCACTGGGGCAGCTCATAAAAAAACTGTTCCATACAAGTTGACTGGTTAAAATCAGCCTCCACCCATCTCTGACCTGTTTGTTTTCCATTCCTGACATTAAACTGGAGACTCTCTCCCGGTTTTTTTTTGTCTTTTTGTTGTTTTTTTAAATTTATTTTTGACCGCATCGGGTCTCTGTTGCTGCATGCGGGCTCTCTCTAGTTGCGGCAAGCAGCGACGGGAGGGCGGGAGGGAGATACTCTTCATTGCAGTGAGCGGGCCTCCCACTGCAGTGGCCTCTCCCGTTGCAGAACACAGGCCCCAGGCACGCGGGCTTCAGCAGTTGCAGCACACAGGCTCAGCAGCTGTGGCTCGCAGGCGCTAGAGTGCAAGCTCAGCAGTTGTGGCGCACGGGACCAGCCACTCCACGGCATGTGGGATCTTCCCAGACCAGGGCCCAAACCCATGTCCCCCACATTGGCAGGCGGATTCTCAACCACTGTGCCACCAGGGAAACCCTGTTTTGTTTTTTTATTAATTGATTATTTTCAGCTGGGTTGGGTCTTTGTTGCTACGTATGGGCTTTCTCTAGTTGTGGCGAGCGGGGGCTACTCTTCATTGTGGTGCATGGTCTTCTCATTGCGGTGGCTTTTCTCGTTGCAGAGCACGGGCTATAGGCGCGGGCTTCAGTAGTTGTGGCACGTGGGCTCAGTAGTTGTGGCATGTGGGCTTAGTTGCTCCGCAGCATGTGGGATCCTCCCGGACCAGGGCTTGAACCCGTGTCCCCTGCATTGGCAGGCGGATCCTTAACCACTGCGCCATGAGGGAAGTCCCTCTCTCCCATTAAAAAAAGGACTACATTTAACAAGAAAACTAAGAACTTCTTGAAAAGTGTTCATTTCAGTGCACTTCCCAAATCAGCTCTGGGGCACCTGGCCTCCATTTAGTATCTGTCAGGAAAGCAGGACTTCTGGGAGCCTCAGCCTGTTCCAGGGCCACACTCTCAGTATTTTACGCTCCCCTTTGCTCTATTAAGACACAGCCCCAGGTTACAGAAGCTCTGGTCCATGGTGGGGGCCCTGCAGGGGGCCTCCTGTCCCCCATCATGACCCACAGGCAACCTGATGGAGCTCTGCTCTGCTCAGCACAAGGACTGCTGCCTGTTTTCTTTTCTGCCTGGATCCATCACTGCTCCAGCTTCCCCTAGACTTTATGCACCCACACAACCCCCAAAAGACACTTTAGGAAGTCCTGGGAAGGCCACCTTCAATAGGAGCATACAGAGGCTTCAAAAATTGCTTCCTATGGGCTTCCCTGATGGCGCAGTGGTTGAGAGTCTGCCTGCTGATGCAGGGAACACGGGTTCGTGCCCCAGTCCAGGAAGATCCCATATGCCGCGGAGCGGCTGGGCCCGTGAGCCATGGCCGCTGAGCCTGCGTGTCCGGAGCCTGTGCTATGCAGCGGGAGAGGCCACCACGCTGAGAGGCCCACGTATCGCAAAAAAAAAAAAAAAAAAAAATTCCTTCCTATGGTTTCAGGCAACTCTCAACATACTAAAAGCCAATGCATTGTGCTCTTCAAATGGGTGAAATGTGTGCCATGTGACTTACAGCTCAATAAAGTTGTTTTAAAAAATTGCTCCCTGCCTGCCAGTCCAGCCTCACCCTCTGTGATCCCACCCTCATGCCGTGGTTCAGCCTGGCTGCACTGCTACCATTTTCTGAACATCATTCTTCCCATGCCTCTGAGTTTTGCAGATACTCTGCTCTTTCTCTCCCCTAACATGCCCATCTGGCAAATTTCTACTCGCTCTTAGAATCTTAATTTCAGTCCTTCATCTTCTGCGAAGCCACCCTGACTCCCCAAGCAGAGGAATTTCCTTTGTCCTCAGGGCTTCCTCAACCCCCTCTGCATCTCTCTGTCCTGAGACTTTCTACCCCATTCTCGTATCTGACCCACTCACGGTTCTATGAGTTTCAACTCCAACACAGGGACGAGGACGGGGTAAGGACTTCAATGGAAGGCTGTTATATGAGTAAAAAGAGAAATGATAATGGAATATGGGCCGCAGCCCAGGAAAGCAAGCTTGGATCAGAACCCTGGGCTGGCAAGGATACCATAACGGGGCTTCCCTGGTAGCGCAGTGGTTAAGAATCCGCCTGCCAATGCAGGGGACACAGGTTCGAGCCCTGGTCCGGGAAGATCCCACATGCCACGGAGCAACTAAGCCCGTGCGCCACAACTACTAAGCCTGCGCTCTGGAGCCCGGGAGCCACAATTACTGAAGCCCACATGCCTAGAGCCCGTGCTCCACAACAAGAGAAGCCACCGCAATGAGATGCCCGCTTGCCGCAACTAGGGAAAGCCCGCGCGCAGCAACGAAGACCCAGCTCAGCCAAAAATAAATAAATAAATTTAAAAAAAAAAAAAGATAACATAACGATCCCAGGGGCCTCAAGGAATAAGTAGCATGCTACAAAGGAGGCAGTCTTTAATGTAAAGCTCACCTCCTTTATTGCATTGTCCTAATAATAGCTACCATTTATTGAGCACTTAAAATATGACAGACACTATTCTAAGGACTATACGTACTGTCTCATTGCTTTAAGGAACTCATTTTCCCCACCGAAAGTCCCAATGTCCACACGTAGTCTTTCCTAAAACTGATCCACCTTAGACGCCATATGCAGTGAAGCACAGGATCTCCTTTCCCACCTAAGGGAGAGTCTGTGAGAGCCAAGAGAGAAACTGCAGATAATATCAAAAGCGGAGATATTAATTTCACCACACAACAAATTTCACGGCAAAGCCCCATGCCTTAACTATGTATCTACTTAAAATTATGTAAAAGTATAATTTTGAAAAGGTGAAAAACAAATGTAGGGAGAAGAACAGCATCCAGGTTGACCCTCCCACCGTGAACAACTAGAAAACTGGGAGGAGAAAGAAAACGGTTTTCAGACATTGGACAACAGCCAGCTCAGGACTGTGTCCTGACGGAAGAGAAACAAATGAGGTCAGCTCTGGGACCACTTGAGCTTTGTGTCGGGAGTCCAGGTCTGATCCATGGCAGAGAGAGGTCACTCAAAGACCAGCAGTGTCACTGAGTTAAGCGGACGGGGAATGGAAAGGAGAGAGCCAGGGGCAGCCAACCCACAAAGCTGTGTGTGAGCTCCTGGGCTCCCCACCCACGTGTGCACGTGGAAAGGAGGGGAAAAAAATCTTCCTCTACCCACGTTAGGTTCTCCAGCTGGGGCCCTCTACATAACAAAAGACAGAGTAAGGAGAGAAACATTGCTAGTGGGAATGTCACACGGGATAAACACTCTGGAATAAGGTTTGGCAGTTCCCACTCCACACACATCCATGCACTATATGACCCAGCAATTCCCCTCTGAGGAAGAAGGACAGAACTGTATGTCCATGAATGTTCACAGCGGTTCATTCATAATTGTCACAAAGAGGAAATAATCCTTTTTCCACCAGCAGAGAGATGGGAATAGTAGAGAGCACTGAACAGGGACCCGCTCTGACACCCTCCTAGACGTGCCAGTAAAGGAAAGTCTGGCACAGAAGAGTAAGTGGCTTCATCTCTATGAGGCTCTAGAAAAGGCAAGTCTAATCAAGTGTTGCCTGGGGCCCAGACGGGAGCTGACTCGGAAGGGGCACCGAGACTCGTTGGGTTGATGGTGGTCGACGGTGGTTGGGTTGATACTCTGACTGTGGCAGTGGTTTCACAGGTATATACATTTAGCAAACCTCACTGAATTCTGCTTCTAAAATGGGCAGTTAGTGTATGCAATAATGTATTCAATAAAATTGATAACAAATATATAAAATGAACCCGTATTAAACTCAACTCCTTAATGAAGGAAACAGCAGGCTAATAAAGCTGTTTCCAAAAAAAAAAAAAAAAAAAGCTATGAGAGAAGCAAATATATTATTCCCTGAAAGAAATAAGACTGTAAAATGAATACAAAATAAAGCTATGAGTCTTGGAATGTAATCTTCTCATTTGCATCTCTCTAGGATAATATTCATTTGCTTTGCTATAGCTCAAGAATCTTGCATCATAATCAGTTTTCTAGAATATAATGCCTACACTTACAACTTTATAAAAGCCCCAGATTACACCACCAGACTAACCCTGCAAAACACTCAGCAGGACACAGTAATCTCTCTGCCTCATATCTAAAATTTGGACATTTTTTCCTTACAATTAGAATCCTCGACATGTGTAAAAAGCATGCTGGGAAAAAACAATCTTCTATGAAGCTCTTCCTCCGTTTTTACTGTTCTCAGCAATGAGAAAGGATTTGTGAGTATTTTCACCTTCCTGCAGCTCAGTCTATAACTCAGTTGCGTATTTTATATGATTTCAATGAGGGAGGAAGAGATCAAAAGTTTCCTTTTGAAAAAAACAAAGATTTGCTTTTGACAGATCAATGTTACACTTGGACACGCGTACTTTTACCTCACAAAAATTTTCCAGACCATTATTCAGGTTCACAAGATGATTATTTTCATTACCATTTCCCAAAATATCATTGGGTATTGTAAATGTATACTAATTTTTTTACCTTGGCAAAGGTAAACTGGAATTAACAATACTTCCATTTTCCCAGCCTCTTCTGAGCATGTTGGGTTAAACGAGGCGCCTCTAAGCAAAAGAGTAACAAGTCTATTTAAGCGTCATGTGCTAATTCGTGGTATTACTGCCTTGAATTTTGAACTTTTAGCGTACTGCCCAGAAATTAAGAACATGAATGATTCTAACAACTTGGTAACAAATCATTTTGCAAAGTAACTGTTTCAGTTGCTTTCTTTCAGCAAAATCAAAGGAAGACCTGCTGAGTTGTTAGTTGAAAATCACTCAAAATGATTTTTGATCTTATATCGCCATCTGATTTTTGTTATAAAAGTTTGGAGAATTGAGAGACGCTGCTATAACAAAATTTTCTCTATTCCCATCTACATTAATGTGAACAAGAGTCTCAGCACTTACACACAAAAGCTAAAACTCGGGATACGTTTGGTGCATAATCTCTCCCATTCAAGCAAACAATAAATATCAATATTTGTAGGTCCATAAAATAACTTTAAAATATTTATTTCAATAAGAGCTTTATTTCCAATAAAATTTACCTTTATATTAATTTAATAATTATCAAAATAGATAATATATTTATTTATTTAAAAATTTTTTTTTGCGGTACGCGGGCCTCTCACTGTTGTGGCCTCTCTCGTTGCAGAGCACAGGCTCCGGACGCGCAGGCTCATAGGCCATGGCGCGCAGGCCCAACCGCTCCGCGGCACGTGGGATCCTCCCGGACTGAGGCACAAACCCGTGTCCCCTGCATCGGCAGGCGGACTCTCAACCACTGCGCCACCAGGGAAGCCCTAGATAATATATTTATGATGTTTTAGTCAATTGTGTGGCTCAGAGACGTGTGGTCACTGGGAAGGCCCGGTCTCCCAAGGGAGGCTGTCTACCCTCAAAGCAGCCCCCATGTCAGGCTGCAAGGGTGCACCCCTGCTGTAAGCCATGCTGCTGCTTTGTGGTCTGCCAGGGTTTGTGCAGGAGGGCTGGAGCTCCAGGGCCCAGACGCCTCGAGCATTTCTCCTGGCTGGAGATTCTAACTAGGGCCAAACTCCCAGCCCCTCCATTGCCAGGCTGATGCAGTTTTTTAAAAAAACACCAGCTTTTTGCAGAACTTTGCTACATTATCAGATTTGGATGCCAGCCCCCGAGAGCTCTCGTAAGTACTGCTCCTCCTTCCAGCTGAGGTTGTGATGTCAGTCCTGGGAAC
Organism: Phocoena phocoena; assembly: GCF_963924675.1. NCBI lineage: Eukaryota > Metazoa > Chordata > Mammalia > Artiodactyla > Phocoenidae > Phocoena > Phocoena phocoena. The sequence goes on from NC_089235.1 coordinate 77,964,300, forward strand.
AGCGTGTACTGGAAATAAATTGCCTTTCAGAGGGACATGTCTGAGCCAGAGCAGTCAGGAAAAAGTGGGTCAGCATTTGTTGTTTTTTTTTTCTTTTTAAACAAGTACACATATCCAGAGCTTTATTTTGGGCACAGACACAAGTGAAGTTGGCCTTTGCAGGGTTCTACCGTCCTGCCTGCCTTCCAGCTGGAGACCACGGAAAGTGATCCTGCACATTGATTCAGGAGAACAGGGCTGGGGGCCCCACGCTTGTGGATCAACACAAGGCCAAGATGAGAACCAACCCTCACTCCAGTGGATAGGGAGTTTGAGGAGAATATCATTTTCCATTGCTGCCATAACGAATTACAACAAGTTTACAGGCTTAATACAAAGTTATTAGCTCACAGTTCACAGTAGTTGGAAGTCCAGTCCGTCTTCCCAGCTCATTTGAGTTGCTGGCAGAATTCAGTTCCTTGTGGTCGTAGGACTGAGGCCCCCATTTTCTTGTGGGCTGTCAGCCGGGACCGAAGTCCGACTTCCAGAGGCTCCTTCCTCCACCGGCAAAGCCAGCAATGCCTGCTTGAGGCCGTCTCTTGTGAGTCTCTCCTGCCTCTTCTTCTGTCCTCCAGGTTCTCCGACAGACTCTTCTTCTTCCTCTTCTAAGGGCTCAGTGTGATTATAATTGGCCCACCCGGGGCTTCCCTGGTGGCGCAGTGGTTGAGAGTCCACCTGCCAATGCAGGGGACGTGGGTTTGTGCCCCGGTCCGGGAGGATCCCACGTGCCACGGAGCGGCTGGGCCCGTGAGCCATGGCCGCTGAGCCTGTGCGTTGGGAGCCTGTGCTCCGCAACGGGAGAGGCCACAACAGTGAGAGGCCTGCGTACCAGAAAAAAAAAAAAAAAAATTGGCCCACCCGGATAATCCTGGATAATCTCTGCAACTCACGACCTGTAACTTTATCATGGCTGCAAAGTCCCTTTTGTCGTGTAAAGTAGCGTATTCACAGGCAAATGTGAATGGGGACCTTGTTCGGCCCACCGAAGGAAGAAGCAGACTCAGTGACAGGATGACAGCCACCATCAGGGAGCTTGTTTGGACTGTCCCTGTTTTCTCCTGACCGCTACCCCGCCCTGCATGCACACATTACCTCCAGGAGGCTGTGCTCGGAGGTCGGAAGCAGTGTGCCCAGGGTCCCAGAGCTGGTTAGATGCAGAGCCCAGGGCTGTCGGGTTTCAAGGACCAGAGGGGTTATGTCAGCCTACAGTTAGACAGTGAGGCCCACACAACCCACCCCAGAGCCAGCAGTGGGCTGGGGTGTACGATTGGCCAACAACCTGTCCCTGTCACTGTCACCGCTACCTGATGGCCAGCTCCCGCTCAGGCTCTGAATGTTCCAGGTTCTGACCTAGAACCAGGACACTTCATGTGGGGACAGCAGGGGTTCTGGAGCCTCCACCAGCCTCCAGTGCTGGCTCTACCACCTACCTGCTGGGTGATTTCTACTCTCCATACAACGGAGCTGATGACACCACCGCCTCATAGAGCTGTCAGGAGGGCAAACGACGGAAAGCAAAGCTTGGCAAGTAGTGGTGACTACGTACGGGTTAGCTGTTACTGTTATTTTTTTAGAGCTCAGAATCAGCAAGAACTGTGCCTGAGTCCCAGCTTGCATGTGTGACTCGGGCGCGTGACCCCAGCTGTCTGAGCCTCCCTGCTTCATGTGTAACGCTGACCTCAGGGGCTGCCGTGGAGATTTCATGCCTTAGGGCCTGAACAGGAGGGGCTCCTGCTACTGCCCAACCTTCTTCTCCCCACCTGCTAACAAGGCTGATTTTATCTCATCACGTGCACTTTGACTAAGTCACTCTCACCTCTGTGATCAACACAATAAGCAATTCCTGGGGATCCACTAAGTGCTGGGGCCTGTGTTGGGCTCTGCAAGGAGGCCTAATTAATCAGGCCCAGGCCTTGCCGCCCAGTAAGGGAGCAGAGGGACATTTAGTCACCTCTAATCCCTGGGGCCAGTGCTGTATCGGGGGCTTAACAGAGGCTCATAGAGGGTGCAGAAAGGACAACCAAGGAGGCAGTGTTGGCCCTTGGTGGGTGAAGAGTGTGGGTGGGGGAGGAGCAACAGAGGAGAAGACACAGCAGCATTAAAACAAGGAGAGGGCTTCCCTGGTGGCGCAGTGGTTGAGAGTCCGCCTGCTGATGCAGGGGACACGGGTTCGTGCCCCGGTCCGGGAAGATCCCACATGCCGCGGAGCGGCTGGGCCCGTGAGCCATGGCCGCTGAGCCTGCGCGTCTGGAGCCTGTGCTCCACAATGGGAGAGGTCACAACAGTGAGAGGCCCGCGTACAGGAAAAAAAAAAAAAAAACGAAATCAAAAACAGAGAATATGTTACTTCCTCCCAGCCACTGGGAGTGAGACTTGCTTCTCCGGTAGGCGAGACCCCTGATGGTGTACAGGGTGCTCAGGACTTTCTGGAGGGATGCTCTCTGCTACAAAGAACAGAAAAGCCTAGGAACTGGCTTTCACGGTCAGGACCTCCACTACGTCACATTACAGAAGTCGGGAGCAGGCCAGTTATTTCAGGGGCCTCCCGTCTTTGTGCTTGGCTTCTCTTTGTGTGACCAGTGTCCCTCATGGCTGCAAGAATGGTCGCAGCAGCTCCAGGCCTCACACCCTTATGTATCAAACCCAGAGACAGGAAAAAGGGATTGTTCTGTCTTGGACCTCTTTTTTTTAAAATCGAGATATGATTCGCATAAATACAATGTACCATCTTAACGTGTACAGTTCAGTAGTGTTTAGTATATAACCGTTTCTAAATGTACAATTCAGTGGCACTAAGTATATTCACAGTGCTGTGCAACCATCGCCAACGTCCATCTCCAGAACTCTTTTCATCTTGCAACACTGAAACTCTGTACTCATTAAACAATAACTCCCCATTCCTCCTCCCCCTTAGCCCCTGGCAAACACCACTACTTGCGTCTATGACCTTGATGACAGGCACACCTTTTCTTTTATTGTGCTTCTCTTTATTACGCTTTGCAGATGTTGCATTTTTTACAAATTGAAGGTTTGGGGCAACCCTGCATAGAGCAAGTCTATTGGCACCATTTTTTCAACAGCATTTGCTTACTATGTGTCTTTGTGTCCCATTTTGGTAATTCTCGAAATATTTCAAACTTTTTCATTACTATATACGTTATGGCGATCTGTGATCAGTGATCTTTGGTGTTACTATCGTAATTGTTTTGGGGCACCACGAACCGCTCCCATATAAGATGGTAAACTTAGTCGGTTGTTGAAATGACAACAAAGAACTTAGAATATGACATAAACTCAGTTGATAAAGCAGTGGCAGGGTTTGAGAGGACTGACTCCAATTTTGAAAGAAGTTCTGTGGGGATAAAGCTATCAAGCAGCACTGCTTGCTACGGAGAAATCATTTGTGAAAGAGTCAGTCAGTGCAGTGAACTTCTTTGTTGTCTTATTTTAAGAAATTGTCATGGCCACACCCCAGCCTTCAGCAACCACCACCACGATCAGTCAGCAGCCGTCAGCACCCAAGCAAGACCCTCCACCAGCAAAAAAGATTATGACTTGCTGAAGGCTCAGATAATAGTTAGCACTTCTAGCAATAAAGCATTTCTAAATTAAGATATATACCTTTTTCTTTACATAATGCTATTGCACACTCAATAGACTTTTACAGTACAGCGTAAACATAACGTTTACATGCACTGGGAAACCAAAAAGTTTGTGTGACTCGCTTCGTTGCCGTATCTGCTTGATTGCGGTGGTCTACAACTGAACCCACAGCATGTCTGTGGTCTGCCTCTAAGTTCTCCTTCCGCCTTTAAAGACCCTTGTGATTACATTGGGCACATGGATAATATAGGATAATCTCCCTACGTTAGTGTCAGTTGATGAGCAACCCTAATTTAATCTGCAACTTTAATTGCCCTTTGCCACACAACCTCACATATTCACAGGTTCCTGGGATTAGGCTGGAGCCCTTCGAAGCCTGGGTCTGGGAGGATTTATGCTCTTATTTTTTTCACTCCTGAAATAAATCTACTTTAGTCGATATCTTCAATATAGATTCAGGAGAGAACACTCAAAAAAGTGTTATTTCCACAGAAAATTCATAGCTAAGCCTGGGCCCTGTGTTCTTCTGTCTCAGTGTTGAGGTTTTTTATCAGCAAAAAAAGATGCAGAAAGAACAAGACTCACCTAGTAGAAAGAATCCAGTCTTCGGAGTCAGCGAACCCTGAACTTGAAACTTAACTCCGCCTCTTCTGTGTTACATGACTCCAGGCAAGCTGTAGGGCTGCTCTGAGCCTTTGTGTCACCACCTAGAAAGTAGGGCTAAGACAGCTGGTGAGAGAGAGAGAGGATCGTTGTTCTGGAGGTGACACCGTGGTAGGTGGCACACCAACTGGGCATGAGTAAGTGCTGGGCGCCTGGGGGATGGGGGTGGCTACACAACTGTCTCCCCACTAACTACGTGTGGTCCTCATTTTACAGGTGAGCATGCAGAAGCAACAGAGTTAAGGAACGTGCCCAAGGAGGCGGCGGGACATGGCCAGCTGCAGGGTAGGCGAGTGGCTCCCGTTTGGCAGTGGGGGAGACGTCACCATCTCACAGAAGGGCCCTGGAGTAGGGCTTGGCAACTTCACCACCAGACCACCACTGCTTCCTTTTGCTTTATAATACAGTTGACACTCATTATTGGTGGTAGTTTTTTAAGTCACCGTTAACACTGAATTAGCAAATCCTGGGCCATTGCTCCTCTGGAACATACAGGGCTAGGCTCCTGCGAAACCCTGGTCACATTTTCATAACCACCGTACATAACTTTGTCTTACGTGTGTTTCAGTTTAAAGACATTTTTTTTTAATTCACTGAACATATTTCATTTGTCTTTTAAAAACAGGTATATTTTTTAAATTTTTATTTATTTATTTGGCTGTGCTGGGTCTTAGCTGCGGCACGCAGGATCTTCGTTGCATTGTGCAGGATCTTTAGTGGCGGCACGCAGGATCTAGTTCCCTGACCAGGGGTCAAGCCCAGGCCCCGTGCATTGGGAGCACAGAGTCCTAACCACTAGACTACCAGGGAAGTCCCTAAAAACATATGTTTTAAGCCATGATACAAAATTACTAGAAGTTGATATTACATGACTGTAAATGTGCAAATTTTTCTTTTTTTTTTGCGGTACGTGGGCCTCTCACTGTTGTGGCCTCTCCCATTGCGGAGCACAGGCTCCAGATGCGTAGTCTCAGTGGCCATGGCTTACGGGCCCAGCCGCTCCACGGCATGTGGAATCTTCCCGGACTGGGGCACGAACCCGTGTCCCCTGCATTGGCAGGTGGACTCTCAACCACTGCACCACCAGAGAAGCCCAAATTTTTCTTTTTTTAAAAAAAATTTTAAACTATCATTTTTAAAATTAATTTATTTATTCTTGGTTGCATTGGGTCTTCGTTGCTGCGTGTGGGCTTTCTCTAGTTGCGGCGAGCGGGGTCTACTCTTCGTTGCGGTGCGCAGGCTCCTCGTTGCTGTGGCTTCTCTTGTTGCGGAGCATGGGCTCTAGGTGCTTCAGTAGTTGTGGCACGTGGGCTCAGTAGTTGTGGCTCGCGGTCTCTAGAGCGCAGGCTCAGTAGTTGTTGCGCATGGGCTTAGTTGCTCCGCGGCATGTGGGATCTTCCCAGACCAGGGCTCGAACCTGTGCTCCCTGCACTGGCAGGTGGATTCTTAACCACTGCCCCACCAGGGAAGCCCCAAATTTTTCTTTTTTTAAATTATTATTATTTTTAATTGGAGTATAGTTGGTTAACAAGGTTGTGTTAATTACTGCTGTACAGCAAAGTGATTCAGTTATACATTTTTAACATTCTTTTCTATTACGGTTTATCATAGGATATTGAATATAGTTTTCTGTGATATACAGTAGTAAAGACATTTTCTTTAATAGGTCTTGTTGATTCCTTAATATTGAACTCACAAAGAAACTTGGGATAGCCATGGAAAATTATTTCCTCGAAGCTTTTTCTACCCGAAGTTTGCAGCTAATATGGTTATAATCACACTGCGTGTATGACGTCATAGCCTGCTCTTGTTTAACAAAAGCATTTCTCATGCTGTTGCCAGTTATGTATAAAGATCATTTTCAAAATCTTTATGTAAAGTTTTTATTCCTGACATTAATAACTCCATTCTCTCCCCCACTTTACAACCCTAGAAAGAAAATTCAGCCAGACTAATGACAAGAGATAGTGGAGGGCAGGGGACAAGTGTGCCTCATTCTGTGTGTATGCATCTCATTTTAAAAAAAATAGATTTATTTATTTATTTACTTATTTATTTTTGGCTGCACTGGGTCTTTGCTGCTGCATGCGGGCTCTCCCTCGTTGTGGTGAGCGGGGGCCACTCTTCGTCGTGGTGAGTGGGCTTCTCATTGTGGTGCCTTCTCTTGTTGCGGAGCATGGGCTCTAAGCATGCGTGGGCTTCAGTAGTTGTGGCATGCGGGCTCAGTAGTTGTGGCTCATGGGCTCTAGAGCGCCAGCTCAGTAGTTGTGGTGCACGGACTTAGCTGTTCCTCGGCATGTGGGATCTTCCCAGACCAGGGCTCGAACAAGTGTCCCCTGCACTGGCAGGCGGACTCTCACCCACTGCGCCACCAGGGAAGCCCTGCATCTCATTTTTAGTGACTATACTTGATCCCATCAGAGTTATGCCACTGTGTGCTTAACCAAATGCCTATCACTGGACAGCTGAATTGTCCCATTTTTACTGTTATAAATAACACTGCAATGAACATCTTTGTGCATAATGATCTTTCCAAATTTCTGATTTCCTTAGAGACATTCCCAGGGGCAGAATTCTTGGGTCAAAGGCAAAGGCCCTCGAAGGCCTCAGATACATATGCCAGAGAACAGTTCAGTAAGTCGGCACAGTTGCACCCTCCGCGGTGTGTGTCTGAGAGCCCTTCCATACAAGCCACATTCGTTAAGAAGCCACTGCTTCAAAAAAAAAAAAAGAAATCACTGCTTCATCTCATCATCCTTATTAACCAGACTCTTTGAAAATCGCCCTGAGAGCTTCCGATCAGCAGGAGCTCCCACAGGGTCACCACACTGAGCCGACACAATTCCAGGCTGAAGGGAGGTCTGTGGCATTTCACGAGGTTCACAGCCCCTGTGCTGCAGCTCAAGCCTCCTTCAGACCCCGTGGGAAGATGGGCAAACCTGATGACAGAAGTGCTCGAGATGCTGACGTGGCCCTTCCCTGACTCTACGTGGGGGCAACAGTGTCTTCTTTGCCCCAGACTGGCTTTTCCTGAATGTGCCCGCTATACCAGCTGGAGTTCCCTGAATGTTTGCTCGTGTCTTGAAATTAAGGCAAAATCTCTCAAGAGAGATTTTCTTACACACACACACACACACACACACACACACACACACAACTTATTGCTCGAAAGACAAAAGACCTCTTAAAAAAAAATTAAGGATTCCCCTAAAGGCTAAACATCTTGTCATATAAGAAACGCAAACTAATTGGCGTGCATTCTAGGCAAACCAATCTAGCCCTGACACATATCTGAAATCTGTCTCTTGTTGTGGGATGCTGGCTCACTCCCAGTCTGTAAAATGACATGAAACAAGCTTTCCGATGGTTCCTTTTTCCTTCGTAGATGAGAAAGGGTCAAGGTGGTTGGTTCGTGCTATGGCAACAATATTATTTGTCACCCTCGTTAGGACACTTTTGAGAGTGAAAGGAAAGTTTGTTAATTACTACTCTGGCTCAAAAGATGTAAACCAGGACCTTCGCTGCAAACCAGGACACATGCAAACACTCATCTGGTTAATCACAGGGCGAAATGCATGAATGGATGGCTGGTTAGACATTGATCTACTGCAGGCTCGGTGCCAGGCACGGGGGAGGTGTCTTTTCACGCTGGCTCGCTGGAGACGCACACCAGCCGCCAAATGGGGGCTGTTCTTTCACGGCTGGGGAGGGGGGTGGGCAGAGAGCCAAAGCAACTGGCCCAGTGCCACACACACACACAAGCAACCCCTGCCCCTCCGCCGGGAAGTAATGAAACCGGGCACCCAAATGAGCAGCAGGACAAAAAGTGCTCCCAGCCAGGGCCGGGGCCCCTGAGGACCCTGTGCTGTGAGGCATGCAGACCCTGGAACGGGTTGCTGGGTCTGAGGCCGAGACCTTTGTAGACACCTCCAACCTGGGCGGAGTTCAGTTCCCAGGAGCTGGGGCGGAAGGTTCACAGTGGAGGCAGATCTGTGACATGAAAGCTCCACGCAACCTTCACTGAGGGAGAACCCCCCCCACTCCCCCTCCCCACGCCAGCTCTCAGCGGGACCCCAGGCTCCTGCCTCCTGGCCCCCCAGGGCCCACCTACAAACCAAGCCACTCCAGGTTTCTGCCCTTAACCCAGACCCAGGAAAGTGCTGGGTTCTGATGAGAAACACAAAAGGAGACAGACAATAGAGGTGTTAGTGACCCAGGAGAGAATGAGTAGGGCTGCCTGGAGAGGCATCTGGCCATGTGGGCAACACATGCATGCCCTGGGGGACCTGACTCCCCCCAGTTATTTCTGAGCCTAATCGCTGGCGGGTGGAATGAAGAGTTATATAGTTTGTGAATCAAGAGGTAAATCGTGTAAGCCCAAGGGAGGGCATGGGCCATGGGGATAAGGGTAAGATTTCTACACCAGAGCTGGACCCTGAACCCTTTTGCACCGCCTCCCCGCTCCGACCATCGGGAATCTGGGCCCAGGGCCCTCCCTCCCTAACCACAGCTGCAAGTCCCGCCCGTCCTCTCCAACGTGGGCGCTAGCGCAGCTGGCCTCGGGAGCACGATTCCTAGCTGGATCTTCCGCCTGGAGTTTACTTGGCACCCCCGCCTTCATATGGGCTGTTCCTTCTGCCCAGAGGGCCTTTCCCTCTCTGCGTGGCTGGGGAACTCCTTCCTGCTTGTCCTTCAAGGCCCAGCTCCAGGTGGAAGGTCTGGAGGGGCAGTGGCCGAAATCGGGGTGAGGCAGGGTGGTGGCTGTACACACGAGGTCTCACCTCATTTTCCTTTTACAGAACTGCTTCCTCTCTTTTTCTCTATACTCAAGAAGTGTCGCTTTTGAGGAAGAAAAGGATTACTTGTAATGATGACGATGAGGATGCCAAGTGGGGCTTCCCTGGCGGTCCCGTGGTTAGGACGCCACGCTTCCACTGCGGGGGCCACGGGTTCCATCCCAGTCGGGAAACCAAGATCCCGCATGGCACCGGGCAGCCAAAAAAAAAAAAAGGATGCCAAGTCCCAGGTCAGATTCATCTCTACTGTGAAACTCACCTTGCCCCACCAGGCATCTCGGCCTCTTACTTCTCGGGGCCCCCTGTGCCTTTTCTTCGGGAGGCTGATCATGGTTTGTGACTGCGTGCATTTCTGCTGTTAACTTGAATGACATCTCTCACCCCCACTGGCTCCATCAGAGCAGGGACAGTGTCTTTCCTTTCTTAAAAAAAGCAACTTCATCGTGATATAATTTCATACGATAAAAGACATCTATTTTAAGTGTAGTTTAATGAGTTCTGGCAAACGTATACACACTTGTAACCAACCATCACAAGCAAGATACACAACGTTTCCACCATGCTCCCTGCAGCCAGCCCTGTCCCCACCCTGGCAGGCAACCAAGGGTCTGTTTTCTGTCCCTATAAATTCGTTTTGCCTGGTCTGGAATTTCACATGGGTGGAGTCACGCAGTATGTCCTCTGCTGGCTCTGGCTTCTTTTCTGTAGCGTAATGCTTTTGAGCTTCAGCCAGGTTGCTGCGTGGCTCAGTGGTTCTTTGTTTATTGCTAAGTCCCTTGTACGGATGAGCCACCATTTGTTACACTCCATCTGTTTGTGGGCATTTGGGTCGGTTCCATCTTTAGTCATTATGAATAAAGCTGATATGGACATTCAGGAACAATCATCTGTGTGGACATATGCATTTGTTTCTTTGGATAAATATTGGGACTGGAACTGTTGGGTCACGTGTAATAATATGGCTAACTTTTTAAGAGCTGCCAACCTGTTTTCCAAAGTGTCTGTACCATATTACTTCGTCAGCAGTATCGTGGGAGAGCGGCGGTCGCTAAACACTCTCTCCAACACTGGGAACCACCCGACCGGGCCTCCTCTTGCAGAGTGCACACCCTCAGCCCCTGGCCCAATGCTGCCCACCAAGGGAACTCAATCGATCACTACGGAATGCATGAGTGAATGCACTTTGCTTTGTTATTTTGTTATCATTTTCAAACCAATGTTTATTCCACTGCTCTGGGTGGTTTTCAAATTTATTTATTTATTTTTGGCTGCGTGAGGTCTTCGTTGCTGCACGGGCTTTCTCTAGTTGCTGTGAGCGGGGGCTACTCTTCATTGCGGTGCACGGGCTTCTCATTGCAGTGGCTTCTTTTGTTGCGGAGCACGGGCTCTAGGTGCACGGGCTTCAGTAGTTGTGGCTCACGGGCTTAGTTGCTCCCCAGCATGTGGGATCTTCCCGGACCAGGGCTTGAACCCGTGTCCCCTGCATTGGCAGGCAGGTTCTTAACCACTGTGCCACCAGGGAAAAAACACTCGCTCTGGGTGTTTTTTAATCTTTTGTTATTTTTAATAATTACACAAATAATACATGCTCAGGGTATAGAAATTAAAACAGTAGTGAAAAAATAATTTTAAAATTACCCCTTAATCTCTCCATCCAGAGACCCATGTTCCAGGCTCAATATTGGGCACTGGGAAAACAAAGATGAATAGAGCACACTGACTATCTGCAGGGGTCCCACAGGCTCCAGCTGCCTGGACAGGGGCCACACACGGGGTCAGCCAGAGGAGGGGGGCACACAGGGGAGGCAGTGAGGAAACCCTTCAAGGGGGTGGAGAGGCATGAAGAAGGGACATGCGGGGGGCCTGGTGGACAGCGGTGGCCAGAAGTGGGCTCATAGGTGTCTGGGACTTCCCAACCCCAAGGCCAAGAAGGATGCTGCCCGGTTGGTCCTGCTGCCCCGCTGCCTCCTCAAATGCTGTGCGCCTCCGTGCAGCCACAGGGCACCGGCCCAGGACGCAGAGTCATGGAGGAGGCCGGCCCCTGGGTGGGCCCCTGGGCGTGTCCGTGCTTGGGCACCATCTCCCCAGGAGCTCACAGCCACCTTTGCTGACTCCTCCTCCGGGTCCCAAGCGCTGAATAACCAGGTTGGCTGGCTGCTTGGACCTCCCTTCTCCACCTACTCTCTTTCCTTGGTCGCCTGACCAGCCTCTGGGCTCTACACATCATCCATCCAGTACTGACACTCATATTTCTCTTCCCAGCCCTGCAGTCTCCCCTGTGCCCCAAGCTTGGGCGTCCATGGTATAGCTGCCTGTCTTCCCATCTGGTGTCTCCCAGCCACCTGTGCCCTCGAAGGAACTCCTGTCACCCCTGGTTCCCAAAGCTGTTCTTTCTCCATTCTTTCCATCCCAGAAATGGGCACCACCGTTTGCTCTAGTCCACAACCAAGGAATCATTCTTGATTCCTTTTTCCCTCCTCACCCACATCCAATCTACCACTAAATCCTATTGATTTCAGCATCCAAACACTTCCCAAAGCCCTCCAGGTTTCTGTATGTCCAATGCTACCATGCCGTTCAGAAACACCAGCAATTCTTGTCTGAACTGCCTCTTAACTGCTTCCATGATTACTACACCCCCAAGTTAAAAATCATGCATCAGCCAATGACTTGTTTTTGTTGAAACAAAAATTCATCCCACAATTCATATGGAATCTCAAGGGACCTGAATAAAAATAATCTTTAAAAAGAAGAACAGGGCTTCCCTGGTGGCGCAGTGGTTGGGAGTCCGCCTGCCGATGCAGGGGACACGGGTTCGTGCCCCGGTCCGGGAAGACCCCACATGCCGCGGAGCGGCTGGGCCCGTGAGCCATGGCCGCTGAGCCTGCGCGTCCGGAGCCTGTGCTCCGCAACGGGAGAGGCCACGACAGTGAGAGGCCCGCGTACTGCAAAAAAAAAAAAAAAGAATAGAATAGAGAGCCCAGGAATAAACCCTTGCATACAAGGTCAAATGATTTGCAGCAGGAGTACCAAGACCACTCAATGGTGAAAGGACAGTCTTTTCAGCAAATGATGTTGGGAAAACTGAACATCCACCTGCAAAAAGAATGAGGTTGAATTCACCTTATACACAAAAATTAACTCAAGATGGATCTAAGACCACAACTTAAGAGTTAAAACTATGAAACTCTTAGAAGAAACAGGAGAAAGCTTCATAGCATTGTATTCGGCAATGACACCAAAAGCAGAAGTGACAAAAGTGAAAAATAAATATGTTGGACTACATCAAACTTAAAAACTTGTGTGCATCAAGGAACACAATCAAGAGTAAAAAGGCAGGCGTGGAATGGGAGAGAGTATTTGCAAATCATGTATCTGATAAGGGGTTAATATCTAGAATAAAGAACTACAACTCAAATACAAAAAACAAACAACTGATTAAAATATGGGCAAAGGACTTAAATAGACTTCTCCAAAGAAAATGTACAAATGAGGGGATATACGTATACATATAGCTGATTCACTTTGCTGTACAGTGGAAACTAACATAACATTTTAAAGCAACTATACTCCAATAAAATTAAAAAAAGAAAAAGAAAATATACAAATGACCAATAAGCCTGTGAAAAGATACTCCACCTCACTAATTATGGAAATGCAAATCCAAACCACAATGAGATACTACTTCACACCGACTAGGAGAGCTATTATCAAAGCCAAACAAACAAAAATGTTGGCTAGGGTGTGGAGAAACTGGAACCCTTATCCATGGCTGGTGGGAACATAAATATTGCGCAGCCAGTACGGAAAAAACTACGGATGTTCCTCAAAAAATTAAACACAGAATTACCATACGATCCAGCAACTTCACTTCTGGGTCTGTGTGTGTGTGTGTGTGTGTGTGTGTGTGTGTGTGTGTGTGTGTGTGTATCTCCAACAGTTAAAAGCAGAGAGTGGAACAGATCTTTGTACACCCATGTTCATAGCAGCATTAGTCACAATAGTCAAAAGGCACAAGCAACCCAAGCACCCACGGCTGGATGGATAAACCAAATGTGGTCCATCCATACAATGGAATATTATTCAGACTTAAAAAGGAAGGAAGGACTTCCCTGGTGGCGGAGTCGTTAAGACTCTGCCTACCAATGCAGGGGACAGGGGTTTGAGCCCTGGCCCAGGAAGATCCCACATGCCGTGGAGCAACTAAGCCCGTGTGCCACAACTACTGAGCACAGCTCTGGAGCCCGTGAGCCACAACTGCTGAGGCCACGTGCCACAGCTCCTGAAGCCCACACACCTAGGGCCCATGCTCCGCAACAAGAGAAGCCACTGCACTGCAACAAAGAGTAGCCCCCACTCGCCGCAACTAGAGAAAGCCCGTGCGTAGCAACGAAGACCCAATGTGGCCAAAAATAAATAAATTAATTAAATAAATTAAAAAGAAATCCTTTTAAAAAAAAAGGAAGGAAGTTCTGACATGTGCTACAACATGATGAACCTTGAGGTCATTATGCTCAGTGAGCTAAGCCAGTCACAAGAGGACAAATGCTGTGTGATTCCACTTATATGAGCGACCTGGAGTAAAGTTCATAGAGACAGAAGGTAGGAGGGTGGGGCCTGGGGCTGGGGGAGGGGAGGGGAGGAGGGGTTAGTGTTTCATGGGGCCAGAGTTTCACTTTGGGAAGATGAAAAAGTGCTGGAGGTGGATGGTGGTGATGGCCGCACTGCAGTGTGAATGTACTTAATGCTACTGAACTGTTCACTTAAAAATGGTTCAAAAGATAAATTTTGTTATATTTTGCCATAATAAAAAATTTATCCAAAAAAATCATGTATCAGCTCTCATCTGTCACTTTTCCACTGAAAACTCTCCAATGACTTCCCACTACTCCAACCTGGACCCTGAGGCTCTATACAGTGTGGCTCCCGGAAACCTTTCCCCTTGGCCCAGATTGCTCCCCCCACCAGATGCCAGCCCCTCCCCTTCCACTCCCCACGTGAAAATCTCTGCAAGCTGCCTGCCTGCCGGCAGTCATCACCACGGTGGGCTCTGGTTTGCCCACATTATCCCTGTATTCTGGCCATTATCTATGACAACCTGGCATAATTATATTTTTACAATTTGTATAACTACATTCTATTGAGCTAAATGATCGTTATTATCATTATAAAATATTTATTAAGCACTTCTAGCCATGCAAATCTAGTAAGAGGTAGCCTCAGCTCTTAAAAATCTCCCTTCCGAATTCCATCCCAAATTCATTTCAACTTTGGTTATTCCTCCTTCCTGGAGAAGGAACAGGGAACTTCTATGTTTTTTGCCTGGGGCTTTATATGCATATAAACTTTATACCATATAAGCTTCTCAGTGATGCTGGGGAGCTGATGTGATTAGCCTCATCTTACAGATGAGAAACAAGAGAGTCAGACTGCGGGAGCTAGTAATTTAGTAATTTAGGTCTTTGTGATGGCAAAGCCTTTACCACTCCTCTCATGTAATGTGATAGCTTGGCTTATTAGGAAGGGCTTCTTTTTTTTGGCCTTATTTAAATCTTACATGCTAAACACTGTGCCAGCCCAGTGGGATAAACACACAAGTAAACAGATCTTTCTAAAACAACGTCCTAAGTCGGGGGTCACAAACTCAAATGCTCACAGGAGCCAAGCTGGCAGTGGAAATGGTGAAGCAGACAGGTGAGTGATAGAGAGTGGTGGGGACGGTGGCCAACCCAAGAGCACCTGACTCATCTAACGACGACAGCCAGCTTTGCCATGAGGCAATGTGGGGTCATGTTGTCTGCCCCTCCCACTCTTCCAGTTAGATTTATAAGTGAAATCTCCAGAATTTTAAATGTTGGCAACTTTGGCGGGTACTGGTCATTGTCTAACCTACAACCATTCCCTGCCTCAAACCTCACCTCCCACCCCCTCAATTTTTGTCAGTAGGGATCAGATACCCTTTGATCTCAGGAAGATAGCCCCAGGGCATAAATCTTAATTGGTATAAAGCAATCCTAGCAGTCTCATTCCCTTTGGCCAGTAATTGGTCTCAGGTCCCAATTCTGACAAATGAGATGTAAGGGGAAGACTGCTAAGGAGATCGCCCCTTCCTTAGTAAAAAGACAAAGGCTTGAGACCTAATGAGGAAAGAGCCTTTTGCCCTTTCCCCTTGTTCCTGTCTAATGCAGTGATGAAGCCCGGAACAGCAGTGGCCTTTTTGGAACCATGAGGCAACAAGCATGAGGCCTAAAACCAACATGCCAAGAATGACAGAGCAGAAAGGTGGAAAGACCCAAGGTCTCTGATGACATCCTTGCTGCATCAGCACCAGATGTGGCCACGGCCACTACACATAAGCTCAATAGAGCAAGCCCTGGGTAGTGCCAGAGGGTGGCTGGAGAAAGAGAACAAATGACGTGTACAAGACAGGCATCCTGCCACTTGTTTATTAAAGGCCTCCCGTGTAGGAGCCCTTTGGTGAGTATGGACACGGGCTACACCTCCCCTCACATCTCTCCTCATTCTGAGAAGTTCATCCACAAACCCCTTCCCCAGACCTTTTTGTCTTTAAGCCTCCAATCTTGTTCTTTCCAAGTTCCCAGACCATCTGATAGCTGCTGCCCCTGCACTGCTGTAGATCCTGGACCTCTGGCTTTCTCTCCGCCCAGGCAGGTGGCCTTCTGGGGGAACCCCTTCACCTCTACCTTTCGGGCACACTGGGGGAAGCTGTTTCGCACGG
Source organism: Phocoena phocoena (assembly GCF_963924675.1). NCBI lineage: Eukaryota > Metazoa > Chordata > Mammalia > Artiodactyla > Phocoenidae > Phocoena > Phocoena phocoena. The sequence goes on from NC_089235.1 coordinate 77,980,140, forward strand.
CATTCCACGTCTGCGTGGTGCCAGCATATTTACAAAGCAACCTATTAACTGGGTCTGCGTCTTCCTTCTTCACTCTTCTGCCCACACAGTCCACTGAGGCCATTGTTGTGGGGTGTGGGGGGATGGAGCAGGTGTCCTGGGAGTCTCAGCCACCTGTTCATGTGACTTACTTGTGCTTCAGGGACCTGCGCAAGGCTGATAGCATCGTCCACATCGACCTCCCCGCGATGGTGGAGTGTGGCATGTGGCTCGGTGGAGCACGTCACACCCAGCTCAGCTCACACACTCACGTGGGGTCTGGCATTTGGTCTCTACCAGTGTCCAGCAGAAAATCTGGAGCTGTGGTTCAAATGGAGAATAGTTATTTGCAGAAGATATATCTTTGCTCCAAGCCCCTGAGAGTCTGTGCTATGACTCTGTTATTGGGATCTGCCAGAACTTCTTACCAAAGACACCCTGGCCTAGAACTGCAGAGTTATCTCGTGAATGGGTCAGAGCAGCACACTGAGATGATGTTCAAGTAGTATTTAAAAGTCAGAGAGCCACCAGCGCAGGTCACTCCAAACCTCACTCCACCGGCTTAGCTAAGCAAACTGATCAAGCCCCTCCTAGCTGCTGGAGCGAACACACACCGAATCCAGAATCTCTGGTAAATCGGCCATATTGATAAATTCAGCCCAAACCTACATTAAACTCTGCCCACCTGGACTGGTGCCGTTAGAATCCATTCACCTCACACTCCCCAAGTTTCTGATGATAAATGCATGAATGCTGCAATTCTTTCACTGTGTGAACATCTCCTAAATCGGGCTTTGCTGTTGCTTCCCTGGGGCATGCTGGGATCTGACTCCGGTTATGGATTGGAGTTAATGAGGGGGTGAGTCTTGAGAAGACTCAGCATCCCTGTTGCCAGGTGAGCACAGATGAGCTCATTAATAGGACTTCAAGCAGGAGAAGACTGATCTCAGGCAGGCAGGGGGCTATTTCCACTGACAAAGAGGCTCAGAGGGACGGGGGGTTAAATGTTTGCCTGTATCCTCCCAACCGTCCCTTTTCTAATTCTCAGGACCCCTCTCTTCCCAATAAACAGCCTAACTTCACAGAAAAGCCCAGGTGAAGCTGTGAATTCAAGTTCTGTCATAATTATGCCTCAGGTAGGATTAAAGGCAGGTGTGACCTTTAGCCCCATTAGCCCTGAGGCTACAAAAGATAAGGAACGGGGGCTTCCCTGGTGGCGCAGTGGTTGAGAGTCTGCCTACCATTGCAGGGGACACGGGTTCGAGCCCTGGTCTGGGAAGGTCCCCCATGCCGCGGAGCAACTAGGCCCGTGAGCCACAACTACTGAGCCTGCACGTCTGGAGCCTGTGCTCCGCAACAAGAGAGGCCGCAATAGTGAGAGGCCCGCGCACCGCAATGAGGAGTGGCCCCCACTTGCCGCAACTAGAGAAAGCCCTCGCACAGTAAACGAAGACCCAACACAGCCATAAATAAATAAATAAAACTTTATTAAAAAAATGGCAAAATTCCTTAAAAAAAAAAAAAAGATAAGGAACGGCTTAGGGCTTGATCTGAGAATTTATAGTCCGAGCTTTCAATTTTCTTTCTGAACTCTCTCTCAGCCTCACGAGAAGCCCATCCCACAAGGCTCCACCGACTTGGGGCAGCCTTGTCTTCAGCGAGCCGTCCATCCAGGCAATGGCTGGTGACAACTTAAGTGGCTGTTTGGCCAGGGCATGCTGCCAGGGAGGTCATCCCTGCACCAGCACAACCAGATCAGATAACCAGCCCCAGATTCCCATTTTCGTGGGTCTGTTTCCTGGGACCAAGTACATGTGTTTCAACATTCAACCGGGAGAGCAGAAACTTCTTTAGATAGTTCAAACAGAGAGGGGTTTAATGCTGAGGATTGACTTCAAGGGTGTGGAAGAGCTGCAGGAGCACAAGGGAGCCGGTGCCGAGATGCTGCTCAGAGCTCAGGACGCTGCTACTACTCCTGGCTGGGGGCTGGGCCCACACTCCCCGCAGACGCCCCCCACCCAGTGCGGATGACTCACTGTAGCCACACTCCCCCCACCGCCCCCCCCACCCCGAGTCCCCACCTGCTGCCAATGCCTTCACACAACCGTAAAACGATGTCTTCTCCTCCATCCACAACTGCACTCTCTCACCTGGGTCTCCCACTGGCAGAATCTAACCAGAAGCCAGCTGGTGGAAGATTCTGGGAAGTGTAGGTACCCGCCTCCCAGCACCCAGCAGGGAACAAGGAAGGCAGCAGAAGCAATGGGCACACCTGAGATGTCGTGAGGGTAAGTGGGCTGATGGGTAGGTGCACCAACCACAGGATGACCAGCTAACGCACCGTGATTTTTCTAGTGCAGGGAAGCTCTGACGATCATCGATTCCTTCATTCTCCCACTGTCTTAGGTTCGAAGCTTGTTTCTTTTTTTTTGAATGCTGAGCATTTTCCCCCTTTTCCGCAGGTTTGTCTTCGCCGCACTCCTTACTTCTCAAAATGATTAATGACAAGATGCCCTGGCAGTTCCGCAACCTGAGCTTCTCACCCTCCTTGTCTCCTTGAATTCTTCTGGCTCTTTTCTGAGCCTTCCTCTTCTGTCCTCTTTCCTAAGCTTAACCCATCCTGCTCTCAAACATGCCGGAAGAGAATGACAAACCTGATCAAAAAGCAGTAACCTGCTAGAGAAGCAAAACATCTAGAGACTGAAAAACGTCAGCTTGCTTCTCGTGTGGACACAAGGACCCTCTTGCACAGCTAGCTTATGGAGGAAAGGCACTCCTTTGCTTTGGAGCTGAATCCTGGAGGCTGAAGCAGCACCTTCTATCTCTGCTCTGCACAGGGCATGGTGCCATTCAGTCATCCCTCGGCAAGCGGGATGAGCTTTTACGTTAGATCCACTCTCTTGCTTCAAGCCTCTTGTGGCTTTCCATTGCTCTCAGAACAAAAGCCAAGCTTCTCACCAGCCTGCCCGAGCGGGTGGCGCCCAGCTTGCTCATCACATCTCCTGTGCTCTCTGCCTCACTCACTTAAGCTCCAGCCACACTGGCCTTTCTATTCCTCAGATTTGCCCAGGTGTCTTCCTTCTCAGGTGTTTTCCCACAGGCTATTCTGTTCAGAGTGCTCATCTTATCCCAGCCCTTCTGCATGTCCTCCAGATCGGACCTTAAATCTTTTTCAGAAAGGCCGTCTTATCACTCTCGCACTGGTCTGTCTCCTCATAGCACTTACCACAGGAGGTGCTATTTTTCTCGTCTCGCTTGTACTTGAAACTACACTCCGTGACAGCAAGGACCATAGCTGTCTTGCTCGCTGCCTGTACCTTTCCTTTGTGCCTAGAAGTGCCTGACACGTACTGGGTGCTACTGGACCAAGACCTGAGGTCACAACGGTGAAGATGACACTGTCCCTGCGTTCTCGGCCTTCACCTTCTAGTGACAAAGCACACAGCAGGTGCTAAGACGACTGGGTCATCACGGCTGAAGGTAGATGGGAAAACTTTTCTGGCACTACAAACGTCAGCAATCTGGGTCATCTGGGCTCTCTGGCCTTCACTCCTCTCCTCAGGAAGACTGAAGAGCAGTGATTTTCAGAACCCACTAAACTTGCAGAAACACGCTCTGCAAGTACACATTTTATATTTTGTAATCATTACCTAAAGGATGGACAAAATGGAAATCAGAAAGGTTAAACAAGATCTATTTTTAATTTTCCAGACTCCTTTCATAGGAACTTTGAAATCAAAGTTGACTGGAGTGACAGGACCTTGCAGCGGGAACCCTGAGACTTTACAGAGTGGTTTAGGCTTTTGCAGGGTGCTGTACAGTTGACAAGGTGCTGTACAGTTGACAAAGAGCTTTCTCGCTCTCAGCTCCTTTGATGCTCCCTGATGACCTGTGAGGGAGGCAGTGCTGGATGGGTGGGGGGACGACTTTAATCTTCATGTACCAGGCATGTCCACACCTTTTAACAAGCCCGAGACAGGTGCGACTCTCCTGTCTCATCTTTGCAAATGAGGAAACAGCGGTTCAGAGAGAGTACTTGCTGTTGTGAATGGTGGGACAATTTTATTCCACCTCCTAGCAGTATTCAATCCAGCGGATCAGTTTCTCCTTTCAGAAAAACTTTCTTCGACTGACTTTATGGACACACGATCTCTTGGTTTTCCTCTTACTCAATGGCCACTTCTTCCCAGATTCTTTTGCTGGATTTTCCTTCTCCTCTCCATCTCAGAATGCTGGAGTACCCCAGTTCGTGGTCCTTAGATCTTTCTACTTTATCCACACTCTCCTCCCAGGTACTTTCATTCAGGTCCTTGGTTTTAATTCCCACCTAGACAAGGGTGGCTTGTAATTCACTGCTCCAGCCTGAACGCCAGACTGGAATAGCCAATTCGTTCCTCAACATTGCCACGAGGGTTCACAGGCAATTGAGACTTAACTTGCTCCAAACTACGCCTCTGCTAAATTTGCTCCTCCCGCAGGGTTCCCCATCTCAGTAACAGCACTACCATCCTTCCACTCATACTCCACATCACATTAGCAAGACCCTGATGAAATAAAATTTCTATTTTAGGGAAGGACAACGAAAAAAATTCATCATAAAATTCTGTTTGTTTGGGCCTCGTCCCTCTCTCCCTAATGTGCAGTATGCATCTGCGTTAGCGCTACGCGTTAGCGCTCCTCAAAGATGGCAGTGCCTGCTCAACCATAAAGATCAATTTTTTTTTCTTTCTTCTGACGCTAGCAACGTAACTTCTTACAAGAACATTGTTATTTCCCAGCTCTGTAGGGGGTCATGGTGACTTGCTGCCCGCTTTGTACGTGCTTACCTGGTCTAGGTATCCTTGGTGAACTTTAAGTGAAACATCAGTACGTCATTTTGTTGTACGATCCGTTGTCTCAAAAATGTACAGACTATACCTTCGACTTCTAACGGGGGGAAGAGCTCTCAGAACTTTCTGATAATCTGCTTCCCAGGTGATAATCCTCAGTTTGGCTCGAATAAAATCCCTTTTTTTTTTCTTAACTTGATAGTTAATTGAATTTTCGTCGATAACCGTTGGCTCTACAAACTAGATCCCCAATCCTACCCTACTTCTACCACCTCCACTGTAGTCTAACCCATCGTCTGCCTCCATCCCCGTTACAGCTTCCTGACTGCACTCTCTGCCCGCCTCCGTTCTCACCCCTCTCCGGTCTATTCACACACGGCAACCTGAGTATTCCTTGTAAAACTTAAGTGGGACCACCTTACTCTTCCCCAGGCCTCCCAACTCTCTGGGAAAGAATTCCATGACGTACAAGGCCCTATCTGGTCTGGCCCATGGCTACTTCTCATCATTCTTCTCCTAGCTCATTTCGCCTTAGCCACACTGGCATCCAATTCATCACCTGCAATCACCTTCTACTCTACAATCTCTTTGCTTCCACCCTTACAACCTCCCTATCCTCACGACTCCCCTCTGGTCTATTCACACTGAGCAGCCAGAGGGATCTTTCGAAAACTTAAGACACAGCCCATCATCCCTCTGATGCTTCCCATGTTTCTTAGAATAAAATTCAACAGGACCTCAGTCCCTGGCTACCTCTCAGACTTCACCTAGCACACCTGGTCCACACAGCGGTCATTTTGAGCTTCTTGAAAGGCCTTTGCCTGTCGCTCCTTTCCCCCGGCAAAGCGCTTTCTCATAAACAGGGCTCTTTTCTCTCTTCGCTGCCCAGCCTTCTCCTTTACTGACCCGGTTTCTATCTTCTTACACTGCTTTGTTTTCCTTCATGGTACTTCTCAGCATCACACAGGTAGAACCCCCACCCACGGTCGCCCCCCACCCCCGCCCCGCCCCGCCCCGCCCCGCCCCGCCGAATCTGCTGGCCGCCCTTCCGCTCCATCTGCACAGCCTCGGGGTCGCGCGGCATCACGGGGCTTGTAGTCCGTCCCGCGGCCGCGCCTCCCGACACTACAACTCCCACGGGGCAGCGGGACGCCGCTCCCGCACCGACCGTGTAGGCCGGCCACCTCGCGGCGGGTAGGGGCTGCCGCTGCGGGGGCGGGGCGCAGAGATGGCGGACGTGGTCGTGGGCAAGGAGAAGTGCGGCGAGCAGCGGCTGGTGTCGCTGCCCCTGTCCCGCATCCGGGTCATCATGAAGAGCTCCCCCGAGGTGTCCAGCATCAACCAGGAGGCGCTGGTGCTCACAGCCAAGGCCACGGTGAGGCGGGCAGCGCGGGGAGGAGTGAGGAGCGCGGGGCGGCGGTGGGGCCCACCCGGAACCATCGCGCCCCGCCGGGCCCCGCGGAGCTGCCCAGTCCCCTTCGCGTGCGCGCGCGCGCCCTTTTGAGAGCCGCCTCACTCCCCTCCCACGCCGCGCGCGCCCCAGCTCCCGCGCGCGCTCTTCGCCCCACCCATCCGGCGCCTCGCGCGCCCGTCTCCCCGCCCACTCCGCTCCCGCCCTCCCTCGCGCGCCCGTCTCCCCGCCCACCCCGCTCCCGCCCTCCCTCGCGCGCCCGTCTCCCCGCCCACTCCGCTCCCGCCCTCCCTCGCGCGCTGGTCGCCACGCCCACTCCGCTCCCTGCCTTCCTCGCGCGGGTTTGGCTTGGGCGGTAGCGTGGAGGCGCGCGGGCCTTCTTTGGTGTCTCCTCCTCCTTTTCCAGTCACCGTACTCCGGGCCCCAAAGCCTCTCCTTTTGTCGCTTCCGGCCAGTTTCGCGGCTTTGGGCCCCAGCTGCTCAAAACGGTTCATTGAGAGGGCCGGCGGCTCCTTCAGGAGGTACGACCCGGCCCAGCCGCTCGCCCACCCTCTCCCAGTCTCCTGGGCCAGAATTGAAGTAATTTCGGGGACCTCAGTTTTAGCCCCCTCCTAGGTCCAGATAGATGATTTTGTCTCTTAATTTGGTCTAGGTAGGCCAGACCTTCCTGTTCTTATCCTGGGCCAGGTTTCTGCTGCAGTCTCCCTCACTTGCTTTAACTTCCCTTCGAGTCTGTTTCCCAGGCCGCCTAGTTCGGTAGACGGTAGACGGTGTCCGGTGCGGTGAGTTGGTCAGAGCTAAGGGAGGGGGGGGAATCATATGGTCTTGGGATAGCTGTACAGTTTCTTTCTGTAGGTCTTAAGGAATTAAGAGATTTGCAGGCACTTCTTATTCCCTTGACTAACTTCGATGGAGTTAAAGTAGAACAGAGAGGGGCTCAGCTCAGGTGGGCTGCCCTCGGAAAGGTGTCCGGGCAGAATGGCAAGCTGACCATTTTTTACCTTTAAGCTAGTGACTGTTACAGTTGTCGGCGGACCACCTTAGACACAGTGTAGTCAAATACAAGACTAAAAGTCTGTTCCTGGCATAGAATTTTTGGATGGTCTCTTGCCAACCCTTCTAACTAGAGATTGGGCATCAAACAAACACGATTCCTTGTTGTATGGCTTTTAAATATTTTTCGTAAGTTAGAAATCTAAAATAAACTTTCGAGGGCTTCCCTGGTGGCGCAGTGGTTGGGAGTCCGCCTGCCGATGCAGGGGACGCGGGTTCGTGCCCCGGTCCGGGAAGATCCCACATGCCGTGGAGCAGCTGTGCCCGTGAGCCATGCCATGGCCGCTGAGCCTGCGCTCCGCAACGGGAGAGGCCACAAGAGTGAGAGGCCCGCGTTCCGCAAACAAACAAACAAACAAAATAAATAAACTTTCGGGAAATTCCTGCTGCCCTGCCAATTTTAATTCAGCCTTGCTTTCTTTCCGACCTCGTATGTCTCCTTTCTCCAGTGATTTTCTGCAATTCGATGAACCAAGATAATCTGAAATCATCTAAACTTAATGTAATTGAAAAGTAAGGTCTGTGGTAAATTTTCAAAGCACACCTTTCACCTTAACTTTCTCATTTTGTTTTAGGAACTATTTGTTCAATATCTCGCCACCTATTCCTACAGACACGGCAGTGGAAAAGAAAAGAAAGCACTCACTTACAGCGATTTATCAGATACCGCAGAGGAATCGGAAACGTTTCAGTTTCTTGCAGGTACTTAGCCTTTGAAACATTCTGGTTAAAAAACAGCTTTTTCCCTGCTCTTTTTCTGCTTTCACTGAAAATGACATTTTGCTGCTGTCTCCAGGTGTCAGAGCTTACCTGGCATGGGGCGAGAGTTTTAGTTTTGTTTAGTGGAGCATGTTTGTAATGCAGTTCACCTAGAGCAGGAATTAAGTTGGCACATGCACGGGGCTGTCTGGGTGGGTGTGGGAGCCGGGCAGCCCACCCCCTCAGACTCGTCCTTACTTGGCTGGGGAAGCAGAAACCCATAGTTGTTGCTGTGGAACAGGCTGTGCGCACCACAGCTACAAAAGAGCGTCCGGTGACCCTTGGGGCCAGCCGCTGTGTCAGGTGGGTCGGGCAGGGCTGCTCCTAGTGGGTGCCAGCACAGAGCAGAGTGTGGTTTGCAGTCACTGGAATAGATACAGGTGTTGAGCCTTCGTCCAGAGGCAGTGCTGGTTTCCTGCTATGTAGTCTGAATTTTGACTTGGCTTGGAACCTGTTTTAGAGGTCATAGCAGGAACTAGCACGTTTGAAATTTGCATTGCTGATGTTAGCTTTATGTTTTTAAGATATATTACCAAAGAAGATTTTAGCTAGTAAATATCTGAAAACGCTTAAAGAGAAGAGGGAAGAAGAGGAGGAGGAGGAGAATGACAACAACGATGAGACTGATGACGATGAAGCAGAATCCTAAAGCAGAAAGAAGTGCTTTAGAGATCAGCCTGGTGAGGACCCTCATGGATCAGCACCTTTGCTCTGGAGCAGGCATTAGTCTGTTCACGCTTCAGAGACTTCACGTACATGATGTTCTTTCCTGGCTGAGACCAAGCATAATGTACCTCTGCCATAAATAGCCCAAAGGAAAGGAACACAGACAGCAGCTTCTCTTCCCCAGGCCCACACTGCAGCTGGAGTGGGAGAGGACCAAGAAGGGGCTGCGTACCGTGAGACACAGCCAGCCTGCAGCTGTAAGCTATAGAGGCAAAGACAACTTTGCTTAACTTTCTAGTTTACAGATAGATTTTGAAGAACTTCTAAATATCAGTGTGTAAATTCACATATGTATATTTTGAAATTCGTTCTTGTGAACAGCTAGATCCCGTTTTAGCTAAATGTGTAGTCTCTGGTACATCTGAATTTTCGTATTTGAAGAAAATTTATGGCTTTGTATATGTCCAAATACTGCATTTTTTTTTAACTTTAAAGAAATAAATTTTACTTTTTTAAAAGCTGTATATATTTTTACAGTGAAATGTTTTATGAAACTAGTTTTAGAACCCTCTGTTATTCTAATGCCCTTCTTATTATCTGGAAACATTTGTGAAATTTTAAAATGAGTACTTTCTTCTTTTTATTTTTCCTTTTTATTGGTGGCGCCGTGAGGCATGTGGGATCTTAGCTCTCCAACCAGGGATCGAACCCACGCTCCCTGCAGTGGGAGCGCAGAGTCTTAACCACTGGACCACTGGGGAGGTCCAAAAATGAGCACTTTCTAATACTTTTATTCCTGGAGAAAAATTTCAGGTCAAATTATTAGATCAAATACAGTAAGAAATACTACCTCTGCATAAGCACGTTTTTCTTAAAAAATTATAAAGCATTTTGTATATTGAAGGTCTCGTTTTACTGTTCCTTTCTTTACACCCATAGTAATTGTTTTTACTGTCCACAAGAGAAAACCATAAGCCCTATTTTTTTTCACATAGGGTAAATTTTGGCTTTTGCCTTTTTTTTTTTTCCAACTGAGTTCGAATTTTCATCCAGTAGAATCACCCTTTAATGTCCATTCTGTTGGTTGTGTAATCAATATATAGAACAGTTCCATCACCCCAAACATTCCTCTGTATACCCCTGGAGTTAGTTCCTTCCCTTATCCCCAGGCAATCAATCACTGATGTTTTCTGTCCCTCTTGTTTTTAAAATTTATTTTAAAATATTTTAAAATCCACTTTTTGGTGTACAGTTCTGAGTTTTGACAGATGCAGAGTCATGTAACCACCACCACAATTAAGATACAACAGTTCTGTCACCTCCCCCAAATTCCCTCATGGTTAAACTCCTTCCTACCCTTTACCTTGGCAGCCACTGATCTAGCTATTCTCTGCCTCCAGAGGAGGAGTCAGCAGACATTCTTCTGGAAAGGGCCATGTTGAAAATACTTGAAGTTTTATGGGCTACATAATCTCTGTCATAACTAGTCAACTCTGCTGTTGTAGTTCAAAAGCAGCCACAGTCAACACATACAGGAATGAGCTTGGCTGTACCTCAAGAAAACTTTATTTCTGGACACTGAAATTTAAATTTTATATAATTTTAATGTGTCATGAAATCTTTTGCCTTGTTTTCAACCATTTCAGAATGTAAAAGCCATTATTAGCTTATAGGCCATACAGAAACACAGCAGGCCACATTTGGCCCACAGACCATGGTTTGCCCACCCATCTTTCCAAAGCGTCATATAAATGGAATCACGTAGTAGTAGCCTTTGCATCTGACTTTTTTCTATTTAGCATAGTGCATTTGAGATTCATCCATGTTGTTGCAGGTATCAGCAGTCCGTTCTTTTTTATTGCTGGGTAGCATTCCTTTGTATGGATATACCATTTGTTTATCCATTCCACAGGTGAATGGATAATTTCCAATTTGGGTTGTTTCCTGTTTTTTCTTTTTCTCTTTTTTTCCTTCTAAAAAATCTCAAAAATTTTTCGTTTCCGGTTTTGACGATTACAGATAAAGCCGTCAGCCTTTGGTACAGGTTTTGTGTGACCATACGACTTCATTTCACTTTGGTGGAATTGCATACTTCATTTTACCAGAAACCACCGAACTGTGTTCTAAAGTGTCTGTACTCTTTTGCATTCCCACCAGCAGCGAACCAGAGCTTCAGCTGCTCTGCATCCTCTGCAAAACTCGGCATCAGTTTTTATTGCTTTAATTTTAGCCATTTTAGTGGGTGTTGGTTTTAATTTGCATTTTTCTAATGACAGATAATGTTGAACATCTTTTCATTTGCTTGTTTACTGTCTGTATATTTTCTTTGAACTGTCCAAATCTTTTGCTCATCTTTTTACTGGGTTATTTTCTTTTTGTTGGGGTTTCAGAGTTTTTTATGTTCTGAATACAAGTCCTTTGCTAGATTATGTGATTTGCAAATATTTTCTACCTGCCTGTGGCTTGTCTTTTCATTCTCTTAACAGCATTGTTCAAAGAACAGAAATTATTTTTTTGAGAAATTCTTAATTTTGAGGAAGTCCATTTTATCACTTTTTTCCTTTGGGGATCATGCTTTTCTTGTTGTATATAAAAACTTGTCACCAAACCCAGAGTCACAAAGATCTCCTGTGTCAGTATCTTTCAAATGCCGCACTGCCTTCAGTACCTCTGCCTATAATAACGTGACGCTGTTTAAGAAATGCCCAGGAAAAATGGTTTTTGTGTGTAACCAGCTGAAACATCCTTAACCTGTCATAAGCCCTTCAGAGCCAATTATGTAGGGAGCTTTCATCCTTCTCAGTTCCTCCTTAAACCGCATGCTAGTCTAGTACAGTAGCTTCCTAACTGGTTTCCTCACCATGTTTACAGCCTGTTTCCTCTTCCCATCTTGCAGCCGATATTGGAGTAGCCATCGGGGGCCGAGCCTCTTCCGTGTGCATTGTGCACTTCCATCTAAACTTCACGACTTGCAAAGTATCCATATTTTGCAAAGAAGAGAATGAAAGCTCAGGTTAAGGAACTAGTCCAAGGCACACCTAGGAAGTGGTGGAACTAGGATTCAAATCCCAGACTACACTCTTCACTGGAGCTTAAAACAGTGTGGTTTTCTCTGCACTGCCAACGGGCTCAATTCTTAACTTGGCAGTCGAGGCCCTGGACACTGGTCTTACTCTGCTTTGTATCCTACTGTTTTCCTACATTAACCTTCCATTCCTGCCGAGATGGGCTCCTTGTCCTCTGTGGAGCGTAAAGATCCCTTGTACATCCTCTGATCAAGGAGCTGTTTTCTTTTGTGAAATCTTTTCCTAATTCACATAATGTCACATCATCGTATGCTGTTTTCACACTTAGGTTTTCACAGTCAGATCATGACTGCTCTGGCCATCCACGGAATGATAGTGAGATAACGGGAATGTAACAACGTAAGGCCATATTTATTAAGTAAGGATACTGTAGGTCTCTCAGCAGTTTGTGTGTATTCTTTCAGTTTCAGCTAGCATGTCCCAGGGCCTGTGGGCACCAAGATGCTTTGTGGTTTTGGATACCAAGAAGTAAGAAGTACTAGGTCCTGTATACATTAAGGGGAAAAGAAAAAAAAGAGAGAACTACATCTTGATTTTATTAGGGGAAAAGAAAAGCCTGGAACAGAATACACCAGAGTGCTAAGAGTAACTACCTCTCAGTGTTGTGATTACAGATAATTTACAGTTTCTGTCTTTATGTTTATCTGAATTTTTACATTGTCTGTAATGAACACATTCTCTATTTTACTTATTTATTTTTGGCTGCATTGGGTCTTTGTTGCTGCGCGCGGGCTTTCTCTAGTTGCGGTGAGCAGGGGCTACTCTTCGTTGTGGTACACGTGCTTCCCATTGTGGTGGCTTCTCGTAGCAGAGCACGGGCTCTAGGTGCGTGGGCTTCAGTAGTTGTGGCACGCAGGCTCAGTAGTTGTGGCTCGCGGGCTCTAGAGCGCAGGCTCGGTAGTTGTGGCGCACGGGCTTAGTTGCTCCGCGGCATGTGGGATCTTCCCGGACCAGGGCTTGAACCTGTGTCCCCTGCGTTGGCAGGCGGATTCTTAACCACTGCGCGACCACCAGGGAAGCCCTATCCTTTTCTTAAAAACATTTTCCGTAAAAATCAGAAAATAGCTTTGGCTGTTTCAAAACAAAACAAAAACTTTGGCCTGCTTTAGCAACAATGTGCATCCTAGGGATTTTCCGCTATTTTTTTGGTTTTCTTAACCCAACCCTCCTTTCCTTTCCCAACACCACATATTCTTCCAGTACAGACAGAAGTCAAACACCGCCCAGAGGGAGGTCACCAGGCCCAGAACCCCAGATATGGTCAGCTTTGATTCCCATACAACATGGAGCTCAGGGCTTTGCACTCGATTGGGGTTTAGCTGAATGACTTTTCTTCTTCTTATGGCTGCTAGAGTAGGAACACCCAGCTCATCCTAGGTACCACATTTGTTCTTCAATTCATTCCTGATGCTTTTATCCCCAGAGCCCAAATTCTCAGGGGCCCCAACGTATGGAATAAGGCTCTAGACTTCTATCACCAAAGGCGTGCTTCCACCTCAGAAGCCTGGAACCTTAACCCGTATGGAAGGAAGTCCCCAAATAAATAACGTGAGTAAACAGAAGATCTTTGGGCGAGGCAGCTGTAAATACGAGGAATTTTATTTTATTTTTTGCTGACATACTATGAGGCAAAACAAAATTGACACCATACAAAATAACTTTATAAAATATCATTCACATCATATTGTATCAGATTTACAGCATTCTGTGCATGTTATGGGTTATGTAAGGAGGTGAAAAAAACACTATGCCAAACTTTTTAGTATTAGTTTATATACACACAGTAAGAAACAAAACAAGTAACTGTTAGGTTTTCCATGAATTTATTGCAAAAATAGTGCAAACTACTTAACCTAGTAAGCTGTAAAACAAACTCTAAAGGACCCAGCTAAGCTTAAACACGACAATAGATGCTCAGTGTCTCAGCCTTTAGCTTTCTTCACCAGTTTAATCTTTGTCAATCAAGACCACTCCCCGTCTGTTCAGTCTGGGGTGAGTGCTGGGGAACAGAGAAGTGTGAAGACCGGCTCTTCAGAGCCCAGATGGATCCGGCTGCCTAGTGCCAGCAATACCTTTAGGATCATGCTACTTACTCAATGGCAATTTTGTGAGGTCTGTGTTGAAAACATTAAGATGCTGTGATGTTTAAGTCTGACCTTAGAAATAAGTCGTCCAACCTCTTGATGATATGGAGAAAAGAATTAAGAAAGCAGCATGAACAGAAAGGATTGGGAACATTATTGTCTGCTTATAAACATGGTATCCTTTTTCTCAGGTGTATTTGGGTATAAACTATTAATCTCCTGGTGGGCAACCTTTGAACCAGATATTGCAGTACGTTTAAAAAAAAAAAAAAAAAAAAAAAAAAAAAAGATACTGTATCCCTACAAGAGTAACTTCAAAATCTCTTTTAACAGTCTACTGGGGTCCAAAAAGCATATATCTAAACAAAATCCTAAGAGCAGAACAAAATGCTACGTATAAAAGCTAAAGAAACAAAATGCAGCATACTCAGGTTCTTTTCCTTGAGGTACCTATAGAAATTTAATCACCTGCCCCAAAGTACTCTTGTTAGGTAAAAAACAAAACGCTTACTGGTGAGCCAATTGTAGGGCATTTATTATTATTGAGAAAGTGCAACAACGCTGATCTTTACATGCAGCATACTAAAGGATGATTTACTCTTTACAAAATATAGCTTAAGTAGTGACCTGATGGAATTTTAAAAATTAAAAACATTTAACTAGAATCATCCCAATTTTTTTGAGATCCTGAAGCGAAAAGCCTCCCAAATCAACTTTCAAAGTTATGCCACTAAGGAATGTTGGTTCTCTTGTAAAATTCAGAGATCTCTTTAAAATAGTAAAACTATATACTACAGGAAAGATCCCTAATTTTTATTTCTTATTGGTATAAAATCAAATTCTTAAGACTCCAAAATATTGCGTTACCTCCAAAGAATTAAGTTAAAAAAGATTGCCGTAGTAGGAAAAGTCTAGACTTGTAAACTGCCAAATATAAAAGCATGGAAAGTCATCGATCTACCCGATTTTCTCACCTGCCAGAAAGCTTTCCTAACTTACAGAAACCCTGGGGCTGCTGCTGCAGGCAGCACCCCTCCCCTCCCCTGCCCTCCCCACCCCCCCACGGCCAGCGGCCCTCCCTTCCTCTGTCGATGGTCACCAACACCCACACCAGGAGGGTGGGAGAGATGAAATCAACGATAGTCCATTCGCTGCTTATGAAATAAACTTATAAAATACGCCAGAGGAAGGCCGGGAGGGTACGTGTGGTGAAAAAGCAACGACAAGAGTGTTTGTGAGTTGTTTTTGGTCGCCCCTTCATTGGCACAGAAAATGAAGTGATAGCTACAAATATATGCGTAGAAGAGTTTGGAATATGCTTGTAAAATGTCAAATTTGCTCTTGGACATAATTCTATGTTTCTTTTCACAAGAGGGCAGTTGGGATTCCAGTATACGTTAGTGTTTAGTTGGCTGGGGTGATCTATCAAATTCCATGGCCAATTGGGCTTTTTCTCCCCATGTACAATATAAAATATTTAATTTCATACTGATTTTTTCAATGCATTAGGATTCAACACAAAAGGCACAAAATAAATAGATATTATTAAATAAACGGAAATTATGATTTCAAGCTTTGTGTGGAGTTATTTCACTGTTTTGTTACTTTTTCCAATTCAATTTGACAGACTTAGTAAATAGCACCCAACTGTTTAACTGAGGTAGATCCACATTGTAAAGAAAGCTGGGTCCCCTCCATTTTATGTCTAAATTTAAGATGCTTTTACAAAAACAAAAATCCATTTAATCATATGCAGAAGCAATGACAGGTGGCACTACCGGAAGAAAGCTTAGAACATGAGCAGGTTTGCAAAGGTTTGTGCCTAAATCATGCTCTTCATCAGCCATAAATACATCTCAGACTGGAGGGAAAAAAAAAAAATCAAACATTTCAAAATAACCCTGAAAAAGTCTCAAGACTTTCAGAACAGGTCTTTTTGACTGACTGCCACAGAAATGCACAATGGTCCATTTTCATCAAGCAATGGCAACAGCCAAGCCAGACCAGAAACAGAGTGAGAGACAGAGAGAGAGAGAGAGAGAGAGAGCGAGAGCGAGAGAGCGAGACAGAGCTGTATCACTGAAAGTTTCCCTTTATAACTCCAGAGAAAAGACTTGTTGAGTTATGATATAGCATCTTGATCTGAACAGTTTAAACTCATTCTGCCTAATATTTTTGCATACTGTGAAACTTACAAATTTAACATCTGATTAAGGCTTAATTTAAAGTGGCATTACCACCTACCATCATGCAAGCATTGGACATCCTCAAAACACACAGAATGGTATTAAACTAAAGACAAGGACAGGAAGCCTCAGATTTGTATTTAGCAGGTACTGTAATTTTATATTTAATTTTACAATTCATGTAAGCAAATGAAAAGTTATACAGAGAGGCCGATGTATATAAATACTAGTTTATACAGGAACTGTCAATGTACACAACAGCACTGCACGGTTTCTATATTGCAAGCACAAGACATCGTCACGTAGACCCACCGCACAGGTAAACGAGTCCGCAGACAGTACGCACAGTACCACCTGGAATGAGGCCCTTTAGCTGCTCAGCTTCTTAGAAAACAGTAAACTTTAAATGGTCATAATACATTTTGATTCAAAATGTCTTCTAAAATTTTTTTTGTGGGAGAAAATTAAGAAGGGGCAAGATCTACCTATGGAACTTTTGAATTCATTTTTGTTTTTTTCAATTATTTTATAAAAATAAAATAAAACTAGAAAAGTCGATAAAACTCAGGGTTAAAACCCCTCAATACATATTAGGTAAGTAATCTGAAGTGTCCCAGAGGTAAGAAAAGATCTGGGTTTAGACACTACATTCTTGTACTGAATGAATAATCAGCCACTTTGCTACACAGAAACTTACAATTATTCCCTTAAAACTTTTTAAAAAGTAAAAACTCACTTGCCGCTACAGTTACAAAACATGAATTTATACCTTCAACAACTACATGGAAAATCCACTGTCAAACTCGGGAGGCGAATTTCAGTTCAGTGCTAACCCGCAGACTTCCGGGATTTGAGTCGCGTGTCTGCTTGGCTTTGAAGAGGAGCCCCCCCCAAAGCCGCCCGCAGCAGCCCCGGTGCCTGGTGCCTCTGCCTTTCAGAACAGAGGACATAGGGGGAGACGGAAGGGCCAAGAGCTGCCACCTTGAAGGCTTTTCTAGACAGTTTAAAATAAGTAACATTGGGTTATTTCCCCCGCTTAAAACCATCCACTGACCGAGAAGAGTGGCTTTTAACTAGACCGTCGGCCAAGAAAACTGCTCAACTCAATACCTGGCTTGGAAAAGTCAGAGCTAAAACCTGCATCTTCGAGACGTCAAAACCCGAGTCCTACGTGCACAGCTCCAGGTGACACCACTCGCGAGGACGCAGTTTCCCAGCACGTCACAAAACAACAACAACAACGCGGGGCACTCCAACAGCTGAAATGGCACCTGACATCTGAGGACTTCCCACGCATTTTACAGACACGACTCCAATTCCAATTCCTTTTTGAAAACAACCTAGTTCCATTACGCTCAACATTCTCATTGAGTGACCTTGAGAACAAACCCCCCAGGTTTGCCGGCGGTCACGGTCAGCACCCGACTAGGAGAGGGGTCCTGTGGACGGACGTGCTCTGGGCCTGGGAGGAGCCACGCGGCCAGAACCCAGCGATTTCCCGCAGGAGCCAGTGCCCAGGAGCCGAGGAGCGGTGCGGCTTCCAAGGCAGAGCGCCGGTGCCTGAGCGTGCGCCGGGCCAGGCTTCCTTCCCAACGACGCAGCCGCACCGTGGTTTCGAAAGGACACTGAGGACTGGACTTGAAAGGCACGGAGGCTGAGACGGGGTCTCCAGAACACATTCAGTCTGGCACCCCTGGCCTCTGGAGA
The DNA here is from genome assembly GCF_963924675.1 of Phocoena phocoena. NCBI lineage: Eukaryota > Metazoa > Chordata > Mammalia > Artiodactyla > Phocoenidae > Phocoena > Phocoena phocoena. The sequence continues at coordinate 77,997,939 of NC_089235.1, forward strand.
CCAGGGGAGGCCTGGGCACCGCCTGCCCCCTGGGTCAGAGGGGCTGCCCTCTCCCACCCCCCAGCATCGTTCCCAGCATCTCCAGAGTCCACAGGAGCCCTGGGCCCCCCAGTTCCGTCCAGCGGGGCCGGGCAGCCCATCCGCATCGCACCCCCCCCCCCCAGCCCGGTAGGTGGTGGTGGGCGGCGAGGGGTCACATTCCTAGCATCAACTCATGGTTTTGAGGACCTTGAAGATTCCAGAAGTACCAAATGAGGTTGGCCTGAACATCGAGCTCCTGGAGACCCTTGGGGGTGGGGGGGAGGAGTCAATATTTGGTGTTGTAGCTTTAACTCTGAACTACTTGAGGCCAAGGAAGTTGTAACTAGGAGATCATTCAGCCTCCTCCAACCGCCTAAACAAGGTGGGTGAGGTGAGGACCCAAGCCTACAGTCACACCACCAAGGGCGTTTAAAGATCTAACGCACCTGAATTTTTCACATCAACCAATAAGACAGAAAAGTATTAACAAAAGCACCAGTAATCTTCAGTTCCCTCATCTTTAATTATCTTTCATGAACGCAAAGATGCCGGGGGAGGCCCACGTCGGGACGCTGGGGACATGAGTGCAGAAAGCAGGTGGGAGATCTGAGTCAACGGCTGACATCACTGAAGTGAGGGGCCGGCCGCCGCGCAGCGGCCCCCAAAAAGCCCTGTCTGGGTTTCTGGCTGAAAGTGAGGCCACTTCAGCGGAGCCCAGCAACCCCAGAAGCAGGTCAGCAGAGGCAGCGGACGCTCCCCGGTGTCCACGCTTCTCAGGGTGGTCTGTGTCTATAGGACAGCACGACTGCAGAATTACACATTCTTAGACTGCAAAGGACACTTGGCGCTTTCGGAATTAAAGCGCAGCATGCAGCGTTGAAGGCAAGGACTTCCTCGCAATGGTGCACCTGGAACCTCTCTGGGCCAAAGTCAAGGTCTGATGAGCGCCCAGAAGAGAGCGGAGCCGCCTCCTCACACCCAGACGCCTGCAACTGCAACACCGCCCAACGGTCCCTCCAGAACTCAGAAGCAAACCAGCGCAAGTGATCGGGAGCAAAAGCTCACCTTCTGAAGACGAGAGAACACGAGGAACCTAAAGAAAAGACGCGAAGGAGCAGGGGGGCGACACTGACCAACCCACAGCAGCGTGCGAGCAGATGAGATTTCTGACAGCAAAGTGGTTCATGACACGTGATGCCGAGCTCTCCCAGGCCAGTCTTCCCGCAGGCTGGCATCCTGGTCCAGGGCGCCAGCAGCAGGAACCCCTACTTCAAGACGCTGCCGCCCTGGACCCTGTGCTCCTTTCAAGCAAAGGGCCTTGGATTTGAACAGAACGTTCTGCTTTCAAACCTTAGCTCACTTTAAAGTATAGAGTGACGAGTAACTCAAGGCTCCCAAGTCAAAGGCCGACGACATCTGCAGTGCATTTTGAAGCCACGCAGCTACCGAAGTACTATTCGCACGGGAGTCGGTGTTGAAGCACCTCTGTGACTTTACAGAGGGCACAAAAAGGGAGAAGGGAGTAGAAGGAGACACTTTCAACCCATTCCTAGGTAAAGCAGGAAAAAAAAGTGCTTCCTTATGTCAAATAGGAAAGTGAAAAGCCAGGACAGTGGGTCGCTTCCAGGTCCCACCACACACGGCCCTGCACCTGAGGACGGTGCAGAAAGGCCCTTGTGTTTCCTTCCTGCTGGCCACTGAGAGTCCTAACATCTCGGAGCCGGGCAGCCCTGAGGAGTCCCTGGTCCACCCTGGACACCCAGAGAGGGAGGGGGGGACTGCCCGTGGGTCACAGTATGGCACACAAATTTTCAAGCCAGAACTGAACAGAGAGATGTTCACGATTCAGTTGATTCAGGCAACATTTTGGCTATTTTCAGTGTGGACAGCTACACTTAAAAGCAAACATGAATCTATTGAGAGTTCAGAGGTAGCCTTTATCTGCGTTTATTGATTTATTTTTCAACTAAAAGGTATCAGAAACCACCTTCTGTAGTGATATGGCTAAGCCAATACATTCACTTTAGACAATAAAATGGCAAAAGATCCAAAAAAAGCACTAAGTGAGGGCACCGAGGTGGCATCGACGCGACACTACCACACACTCAGATGGCTGGTTTGGGTGTAAAAGCTCCTCTGTGTGTCTGATACTGTGTCACCTGATCACAGACAGAACTTACACGCTGCGGACTGGGGCACACACTTCTCACCTGGCCACATCACGAGGCCTAAAGGAACAGCCTGCCTTTCGGGTCTGCCTGGCACCTGTGGGTTAAGCCACACATGACAGCTTTGACATAACAGCGACCTCATGGCTTTCAAACGACGGGTGACCGAAGAGAAGCAAGGGAGGCCCTGACTCTCTAGTAACATTGGCCGTTCAGATGCTTCCTATCCAAGCTGTCAAATGCTGGAGCGAGCTAGCAGCAAATGCTTTAGGGAGTCATGGCAAATAACAAGGAATTAGACCAGAAGCATTCAAAGGATTTACAATTAATCCTCTTAGAATTAAATCTCAGACCGCAAGGAGAGAGCACACTCTTCTTCCAATACACTGCAAACTTCCTTCCAGAAAGAGACGGCAACGAGGCTAATCTGTCCTTCATGAATGGTCAACACACACACATACACGTGGCTGTAGAGGGGGAAGGGCAGCGGCCAGCCCACACGGCCCTAACACGTAATACTGAAAAACGTGGCAGGATCACTAAAACAAAGCAACGCATTGTATTACATCATTTCTGCTATCCTAAATCTATTTACAATCATTTCAAACAAGTACAGCAGATGCAAAGTTGGACATAATAAAAAGGAAGCTGTCAAAAAATCAGTGCAATTATTTCGAGTTGAAAAAATTTTCCTTACAAAAGAAGTCAGCATGTGTGTGTAACACGGACAGCCCTATTACGAAGTCACACGTGCACTGTGTCTACACTGAGAGACGTCACAGCAGCCGAAACTGCTGGCACGGCAGCTAGAGAGAATATTCTTGGTTCCTTTGGGGGAGGGCTTAAAATACAAAGTATTTGCATTCTGAAAGTGAGGAAGTTTCTCTTCATTGTACATTCCTTTTCTCATGAGCGTTTGAGAGATGAGTTAAAGAGAGGTCACAGGGAAATTTCTATGGCTTGTCTGGGCCACTGGGATTGTCCACTGTCTGGATTATGTCAACGTCTAAAGCTCCTCCTAATGGAACTGCCTTAGGTGTAGGAAAATGCCCATGAAAAATCCTTTGAACTGCCCAACAGATCAAAGTCCCACTCGAGGACTCCATCCAGATCCTGACGGGTGGCTCCATGAAACGACGCCAGGCAACCAAGAGAAGCCGCCCCAGCCTCCAGAGGCCTCCTCGAGACAGTCTGGTGTCCCAACTGCACAACGCTTGGCTGGTCTGCCCTTAACATATTGTATCAAATATATAATCTGACTGAAAAACTGCCTTGTAAAAATAAAATTTAAGTCACCCTGCAGATCAATGTTAAATTACGCTGCTGCGTATCTAAGAAGAACAATTCACCCAGAAAAATTACATTTGTGGCTTTCAAAAATAAATCATCCAGCAAACTTGCAGGTAAACATTAGGTAATTTATAAAAGTTGGGGAAAAGAATTTCTATCATATTCATCAGGTACCACATGCACTGGAATATCCGTATCAGACAAATGAAACCAGAGCAGAAAGGAAACAATAAATAGCAACATTTGCATTTAACAACAATAAAATAACATACAATATAACATCGACACCCACCCGCCCACAACCCTGCTGCAGGAATTGAACTTCAGCTGTCTCTTCTAACGAGCACATGCCGGGGTAAACATCACAACAGCACTGCTTACGGCCAGACTCACACAGCACGGAAATCACTCCACTTCCAACAAGTCCCTCCTGGGGAAGCCAGCGCAGTGGCCAGGGATCGCTCGTGGTTCTAGAGTGCAAACATTCATGCACGGGAGTGTGAGGACACTACCAAAAAGCAACACAATCTTGAAAAGAGAAAGCAGACCCTAAAATGTAGTATCAAGTGTATATGTGAAGCCTTCTCAAAACAGAAAACCAAAACCAAAATAAAACAATCCGTTTCTAAAAGTATAGGTATGCCCAGCTTTACAACATTTATCTGAACTAGGAACATCTGAGCTTATTATAATAAGTACACAAACAGCAGGATGGAATCTCAGCAGGGCCAAAGGGCTCTCCTACAAAACGGCGACTTGAAGCAGCTCCTCCGGGTTTCTTTCATCGCTTAGCTATTAGGGTGAGAGCTTGTCGAACGTAATAGGAAGTGGTGAAGGGATGGGAACATGTTAACTTTTCTTACGGTGAATATTTTAAAATACATTAGGAAGAGTACCAGGATAAGGGTCTAATTGGGAAACCTCTTCTGAAGAGATAAATCCCAGTTTTTCTTTGAAATTAATCCAGATTTCTACTTCATAATTTTCACATTCAGTTTGCTTAAAGCAAGGCACACCTTACTTAGTGGGGTCAGGCAGCAAAGCCGGCGAGTGTACACCTCTGCAATTTGTACAGCCCCACACAGGCCTCAGGAAACCCGTCAAACGCAGGCAGAGGCCGGAGGTGCCCGGAGCCCTTCTCGGGCGGCCACGAGGTTGCCCTGGGCGGGCGTGACCCACACAGAACGGGCAGGGCCCCTCTTGGCTTCCACGTGAACAGGGCTTGGACTTAGTCTACTGCACCTTGAGGTTTTACGCTGTCTCAAAATTTATCCTAATAATGGGGGGGGGTTGGTAGAAATTTGGGAAAACAGTTCTTTACCTGAGAAATTGTAACTACAGCCATTTGAATTCTGAACCATCAGACATGTACAAAGGTATGCAGCTAACCCAGCTGGAGACATTTGGTTTACGAATGCTTTTAAGTAGTAAAAGTTTTATAAAACAAGCGCAGGGCTGTAACAAGTACCTTTCTCAAAGTACTCTGGCCCTCTAGAAAGAAAACTTTTCCTTCAAAACGATTTTTTAAAAATTTAGCTCTCATTTTCTGCCAGCCTGTGATCCTGCCCAGTGCATTCGTTTAGAAAGCGTTTCCCTGCATTGCTGGGGAGTCCCTCCCTGCTGGGCCCTCAGTGCTTGAGGGAGCACACTCTCCAGAAGGCTCTAGATTCGAGGTTCTCGGACTCCAGGCAGCCCTGGACCCCCCGCTGATGGTGTAAAACACAGATGCCCAGCCGCCACCCCAGAGGCCGCAGCGAGCACAGGAGTCACGGCGTTTTTACGGCCAATGCCCCGACGGCGTTTTTACGGCCAATGCCCCGACCACCGAGATCCTGTTGCAAGTGGTAGAAACATACCTGCGAGACACACGGTTCTAGATGATCCTAAAAATGACTGAAAACTAACCTAAGTTCAGATTTGAAAAGTGTATTAGTGAGAAGGTTCCCTCCTTAGCTCGAATGCTCCCGGTAACTTAAGCCAAGAGTGTACTGGTATCCTTCTGAACGAGAGAAAGTGCCACTTGCTAACAAAATGACAGGGAATTGCAACATTTTTAGAGCAGAGGCTTCTGTCATTTAAAAAGACATAAAAAAAAAAAGATACAGCAAGAAGAGACTAATGCCATTAATAAGACACCCACATGCACGCGTGCGCACGCACACACACACACACACACACACACACACACACCACTCTTGAGTATATATTGTCACAAATAATAGTCACCCCTTTGTCGTTGCCGCCAAAATCCAGGCCGAGTGTGCATGACAGCGCCTCCCCGCCCCCGCGGAGCCCTCACACAAGACCGAGGCGGGCGCTGACCCCGGCACGAGGCACCCTGGTTGGGACCCTCACTCCACCACAGTGCCAGAGGTAATGTCAGGCCGGGATGGGAGGGCCGTCAGCAGGGCCAGAGGAAACCTACAGAGCACGAAGCAGCACTAGGGAAAGGCTCATCTCCTTCCTAGAATCTCTGTACTGAACGTGGATTGGATTCTCAGAAAACCGCCTACAAGGACAAAAAGCCCACTGAGCACAAACGGAGCTCTCTGCTGTTAGCCCTGTCGAGCTGTCCACGGTATCATTCTTAGTGCAATGGATTCTAGACTGGCAAACCCACGTCCGGGGCCCAGCACGCAAATCCTAGCAGAAGGGTCTGCCTCTGCTGCTGGCTTCGCCATCAGCCATCCTCCCGAGGGCTGGGCTCCTTCGCGGAACGCGGGCCTCGCAGCCCGCAGAGCGCCACCACCGACAGCCTTCTCTGTGTTTCAGTGCATAGATCCTATGACGCTTGTCTAACAAACCACACGCGGAGAGAAGTGCACGCCGACGCGCAGACTCATTCCCAGGAGCGGAAGGATACATACATCCATTTGTGCTTAACTGGCTGAGCGACGCACGGGGATGAGGCGGGGAGGGGAGTGACTGCTGGAAGCGCACCCCGTCCTCCGGAGGGTCCAGGCTGCGCGGTCTACACGAGGGGGTGGGCCGCGGGCACTGAGTCAATTGCAAACTCCTGTACTTAAGCACTGAGAAACCACAAGGGTGGTCCAGGCTCCAGGCTCCAGAACACTCTTGATATGCTAAACAGATCACAAAAGCACCCCGTAGTCAGTAAAATGAAAAACAGCATCTATCTATCACATTAATACTGCAAACCAGATATATATACTCTTCTCTTACATCAAAGACATAACAGTGAAAAAGGATTGTACTGTATTTACCACCACAGACCCGTATTCTTTAGAAACTTTGGAAAATAAATGTCACAGTCCTATAGGACAAATCTTATGATTAGACTGTCGGCATATTGTCTTTTTTCTTTTTTTAAATACATTTTTATTAAAATGGCACTTGTCTGCCAATCCCTCTGGACCTAGAAATGTTGTAAACACACACGGCCCACCTTCTGCCACCCCTCCTTCCTTCGGGCTGAGTGAAAGGTGGGCAGTGGCAGAACGAGAGACACCAGGGCGCCTCGCCTGGCCCCTGCCCTCGGATCCCGGACAGCTGGTGGGAGCCAGGTCAGCAGCACACAGGTGTCACTCTGAAATAAACTTTAGCGACAGCATCAGAATGTTCAAGGCTTTAAAACCACAATGTGTTTTATGTTGCTTTCACGCTCACAGAACGTTCACAGCCAGTTTGAGCCCATCAATTTCATAGAGAATCGTGTGTTAAAAACAAGTAAATCGAACGACCAAATAAATTAAAAATGTTTTAAAGCCCTGAGTTCATAGACTGGTTTTAGGAGATTTTTAGGAAACACGGGACTCTATTTTCATAAGCAGCTTATAAGATTTTGGCAAACCATATTTCCTACGACAATGGGGTCTCATACAGGTCTGCAGTTCAAAATCCAAGTTTGAAATCTGGGACGGAAGGCATTCTGGAAAGTGGAGAATCTACTAAAATCAATGGCGTTTCATGTTCGATGCTGGCTGTCACGGAAGGGCTGGGCATTTGTTGGTCTGAGTGTAGCTGGTCTCATGTGAATCCAACTCGGTACACAATCGTAAACACTAAAACATGTCAAGCAAAGTACATGGTGCGCAGCGTGTCCTGATGGACCTGGACTGCCTTTGCCAACGCCTGGTGGTCTCGTCCGTTACTCTGCCCGGAGGTATGGCTTCCTTCAGCACTGTGGGGATGGGGGACAGAGAGAGAGAGAGAGAGAGAGAGAGAGAGAGAGAGAGAGAGAGAGAGAGAGACAGAGGAGAGGAGGGAAGGAGGGACGGAGGGAGGGAGGGGGAGAGAGAGAGAGAGAGAGAGAGAGGAGAGAGAGAGAGAGAGAGAGAGGGAGAGGGATAGGGAGAGGAGAGGGAGAGAGAGAGAGAGAGAGAGAGAGAGAGAGGGAGAGAGAGAGAGAGAGGGAGAGGGATAGGGAGAGGAGAGGGAGAGAGAGAGAGAGAGAGAGAGAGAGAGAGAGAGGGAGAGAGAGAGGAGAGAGAGAGAGAGCGCAGCCTTTAACGCACCATGAGGCAGCACACTGATAGCTAAGTTAGGACCACGCACCAGCCATCTGGGGAGGCAGCCACACAGCTAACAAATGGCGGTGAAGATGCTAGCTTTTGGGTGTCGTGTCATGGTCGGCTCCAGCCACTGGGACCCCACTGCTTCCCATTCCAGAAAAGCAGCTGCCAAAGCCTGTTGCAGAAACGACCCCAGCCAGGAAAGGCATGCCACTCACCTATCGTGTTCTTTATCCACCAGGTGGTACCTGGCCCGGAAGGCCACCAGGTGAGCATAGTATGCTGGCGCCGGGATGGACACGGAGCGCGTGCAGCGCACGTAGGTGTGACACAGCTGGTAGGTGAGAATCTGCAGCTCATCGGAAGAGAAACGATTGTCATCCCAAAGCACGTGATAGTGGGAAGGCCTGCTTGTTCCCTAAAAGCAGATCAGAGGGTCAGGGAGGTAGACATGCAAGAGAGAAGTCCAGAACTCACCTGCAAAGGGTGCTGCCGAGAGAAGCTGTGCTTCCACCCCACAGTAGAATCCTTCACAGAGGATACAGTGGGAGGACGTTCAGTGGCAAGAAGGTATTTATATTATCCTATTATGTATCGTTATAAACAGGCATCAGAGCCACATATTCTATGACCCCCTACTGGTAAAATAACAGACTATACACACAATTATTTGTGTACAGAAAACTCACAGGAAAGATATAATACAGAAATGGTTGTCTGGAGGATAATGTCATTTGTATATACTAGGTTTTCTACAATGCTTTATTTATAAAGGCAAGAAGAAATCTCTAATAAGTTACATATTAACGCCTTTAAAATGGGAGTTGGAACATATATTTATTTTGTGCAGTGTGGAATCTTTCAAAACTGAAGGAGGTGGGGTTGGTCGCCTGGCCCGTGCCCACCGGGGTTCAGGTGCCGGCACAGCCGCTGCACTGCTCGCCGGGGCACCCATGACCGGGCAGCCAGGAGCGCGCTTGAGGGAAGGGCCTTTCTCTGGCTTCTCCCCACCTGCCTTCCCTGCCACTCAACCCAAGCCAGCCAACAAGCAGGCCCTTCCTGACTCTCTGTCTGTGTTCACGCCCCCGGAGACTGGTGAGCGGCAGACGCTCTTCTCCTCCGGTGAAGCACACATTCTGCGCCCCGCTTTCAGCATTTAATCGGTGGCTGTCATGGGGGCCTGCGGGCAGTGGGGTATTTTGTATCAGAGGGTGTGCCGAGGACATGGCAACCACAGCAGAGCAGGACCCCTTGAGGCCCACTTTGTCAAAGCACTTAAATGTCTCCAGTGCGAGATTTCCCCCATTAGAAAGTGCCTGCGCAGAAGATGCAGGGAGACAGGTTTACCCCTTACACAAACCAGAGGCCCCGGGGCCGAGGGCTCCACCCACCAGGAGGGAAGCCAGGAAAGACAGACTGTGATGGAAGCCGGGCTGGCCTGTACAGAAAAAGCGCCCGCCCGACACGGAAGCCGTCACGGGGACAGACGTGCCCGGGGAAACACTGCGGAAGCCTCCGTCCTCTCTGAGCCACGTTCCTCTTCTTCCTTTTTAACAACCTTTAAAAATGTACACACCGCTCAGCCCTCAGGCTGCACCCTGACAGGCTGCAGGCTGGATGCGGCCCACAGGCCAGTTTGCCAAGCCCTGTTCTAGAGCCACGGTGATGTGAAGGACGTGCAGGTGTATTTCCCGTGGCAGAAGTACAAAGTTTACGGCAAGCCCTCCAAGTTTAAGTTGAAATCCCTTGGGGATGGATATCTAAGTCCTCACTTATAACTTGAAACATCCAAAAGCCCCTCTGTGGTGAAGCAGGACGGGCACCCAGAGCTAAGTCCCTCCTGTCCCAAGGGGCACAGCCTCGCAGATCCTGGTGGCTCAGCTCTGACAACAGGTACGCTGGACGTGGCACTTCTGAGGTGGCAGCATTCTCTCAGAATCACTCTTGGCAAGCTGTGGGTCTCTTCGCCGGGAGAGACAAGGAATGCCACGTGCTGACCTTCCCCCTACACCAGTGCCCGTGCGTGGTGGGCACGCAAGGCTGACCCCGCCGCTCCGTCACCCCTCATACCCCATCCAGCTCGCCGAACTCCAAGCACACAGGGACGCCACTTGTCCCCGCCAGCCTGCCTGGCCTTCACGCTCACTGCTCCTTCTTCCTGGACCTCATCTCGGCTGAAATGGGAACCCACTCCTGGCCCAGCACAGCACCCCAGTGGGTCCTCCGTCCCCAACACCTGATGGTTCTCAGCCTCCACGGTTCACTGGTCAACCGCCTGCGTCCCCTCGGGATGGACTGGCGCCCCATCCGTGGCATTCACCACATCCCCAGTGCCCACGGGAGCACCTGGCACAAGGTTTGTGCTCTGCAGGTGTTTGCTGAATGTGTGGACGACACCCCAGAGACACCAAGACTGTGCAAAGTGGACCCTCTGTCCTTACCTGGATGCCAGCATGACTACACAGGTAGAAGTCAAACTCGGTCGGGTGGGTGATTTTCGTGTCCACGGTCGTCCCTGCTGGAATGTTTCCGCTCTTCCCGACCTTCAGCGACACAGGAGCCCATCAGACACGCCCAGGGGACAACAGGGCAAAGCAAGCAAGCAGGCAAGACGCAGCCACACTGCCTTCCACTCTGACGTCTTTAAATTGACCAATACATTTGCTCAGTGCTATGGCATTAAAATTTAACATATACTAACAACTGAAATCAAATTAATTCCTGTTCTCTTTGGGTTGGGGTTATTTTTCGCCATCTCATACAGGCCCCTGAGGGAAATGCAGAGTCTTCCCTTCACTGAAGCATGTGCATGGGCCATGTGAAGGGTCTTCATTATTGTTGAGGCCAAGATGGAAACTCTCACCGACATAACAAATCTAAGACCAGACGACGGACACGTGACAGCACGTGTCACCTGCCCATGTGCGCCCGCGTGCGCGCGCGCACACACACACACACACACACACACACACACACTACTCAAGGCAGAAGAGCTAGAAAATCCTGACAGCTGTCAAGAACTTCCCCACTCTACCAGGGGTTCGATCACCACCACCAGGGAGGGCGGGTTGCTCCTCCAGAGGCCATCCAAGGAGCTGGGGTGTGGGAGGGACTACAAATTCTACCAAACCACTTAACTCTCAGTTTACACTCTAGCATCGAAAAACCACCAAACATCCGGCTACGCTACTGAAACAGCAAAACTCCCCATCAGTCACGAAGTCACTGATTTTTTTTTTACTCGTGCAATTTCAAATATACATACAAAAAAGAGAATCTCCAGTGTGACCTCTGCACCTGCGGATGTGTGTGTGTGTGTGTTTACTTCTTCTCAACCTTTCTTATACCTTCAGATTATTTATTTATTTGTGTATTTATCTGTTCATTTATTTATGGCTGCGTGGGGTCTTTGTTGCTGCACGCGGGCTTTCTCTAGCTACGGTGAGCGGGGGCTACTCTTTGTTGCAGTGTGTGGGCTTCTCACTTGTTGCGGAGCACGGGCTCTAGGCACGGAGGGCTCAGTAGTTGTGACGCACGGGCTTAGTTGCTCTGTGGCATGTGGGATCTTCCTGGACCAGGGATTGAACCCGTGTCCCCTGCATTGGCAGGTGGATTCTTAACCACTGCACCACCAGGGAAGTCCCAGATGTTTAAAATAAGTAAAATATTTGAAACGAGTGCCCACCTTTGTATCCCTTCCATGCTGCAGCCTCAAATCTAGACTTTATTATTCCTACACATACTTTTATTCTCTGCTACACATTTAGGTCTCCGTTAGCACTACATTGTGTTACTTTGCAGATTTTAAAACTGTAGGGGCTTCCCTGGTGGTGCAGTGGTTAAGAATCTGCTTGCCAATGCAGGGGACATGGGTTTGAGCGCTGGTCCGGGAAGATCCCACATGCCACGGACCAACTAAGCCCATGTGCCACAACTACTGAGCCTGCACTCTAGAGCCCCGCGAGCCACAACTACTGAAGCCCGTGCACCTAGAGCCCGTGCTCTACAACAAGAGAAGCCACTGCAAGGAGAAGCCGGCGCACCAAAACGAGGAGTAGCCTCTGCTCACTGCAACTAGAGAAAGCCCATGCGTAGCAACGAAGACCCAGTGCAGCCAAAAATAAATAAGTAAAATAAATACATAAATTTATTAAAAAAAACAAAACTGTATACGTGTGTCCTATATGTTTTGCTACTTTCTGTTTTTGCTCTGTATTACAATTTTGAGATGTAGTCATTTGGTAGATATAGTTTATTATTTTTCATTGCTATATAAGTGCCAGTACATAAATACATTACAACCTTTTCTCCTGTTAACAGATTAATTTTTTGCTATTATAAACAATACTGCTAGAATATTCTTATAGAATACACGTCTTCTTGTACACAAGTGTGTGAGTTCCTCCAGGGTAGATCTCTAGAATTGCCAAACAGCGTTCCAAGTTGGTTACCCATTTGTATTCCCATCTGAAGTGTAGGAGAGTCCTCTTCATAATAATGCCTTTACTCTGTGCTAAGTGCTCTGCGTGTTAGCTCAGCCAACCCTCCCAACGTCCTCAGAAGGTGGTCCAGGGGGTAGAGGGGCTGACAGCTTGTGGTCACGTAGCCAGGATGCTGAGGGGATGGATTGGAGCCAGGTTATCTGGCTCCAGACCCTTTGCTCCTCATCACGGCACCCACATCCTCGACATTTGGTATTTATCAGGCTAACCTCATAATGTGAGTCCCCCCGACTTTTCCCGTTCTCTGAAATACTTTATACAAGATTATTCTTCGAAGGTCTGGTAAAGCTTGCCTGTACAAATCTCTGGACTAACTTCATAAAATAAGCTAAGTAGTTTCCCCCTTTTTCCTATGCTCTGCCACACTTTAAGATAATCTATTCTTGGAGCCTTAGTAAAGCCTGCCTGTAAAACTCTCTGGGCCTGATGCCTTTTGGAACAATGATTGGACTATCCTACTCAGCTGGTTTTGGTAACTTACGTAATTCTACAAACAAGGGTTTGTTTCGTCTCAGTTTTCCAATGTGTTGTCATGAAGTTGTTATCATTCCATTATGAGTCAAATCACACACACTCCCTCTGCAGCCATTGTTCCCCTTCGGTTCCCAACATGATCACAAGTGTTCTTTTTGTTGAGTCTTGCTGGGTTTATCTATCTTCAGAGAAGTACCTTTTGCTTGTGTTAATATGCTCTATTGCTTCTTCATTTTCTAGTTCATGATTTTCTATTCTGAGAGAGCAAGTGGGGTGCTGGAATAAGCTGACTTTGAGCCCTCCTGACTCCCGGCAAGAGAAGTCTGCAGGCTGAGGTGGCAGGGGGCCTATGCACACCAGCTTTCCCTGCAGTGCGCTTGAAATCAAAATTTTAAGTTTTCTTACGCTTTTTCCTACGTAACAGAAAATGTGGTTTGGGGACTTCCCTGGTGGCGCAGTGGTTAAGAATCCGCCTGCCAATGCAGGGAACACGGGTTCGAGCCCTGGTCCGGGAAGATCCCACATGCCGTCAAGTAACTAAGCCCATGCACCACAACTACTGAGCCTGCACTCTAGAACCCACAAGCCACAACTACTGAGCCCAAGCGCCACAGCTACTGAAGCCCACGTGCCCTAGAGCCCGCGCACCGTAACTATCGAGCCCACGTGCCGCAATTACTGAAGCCTGAGCACTCTAGGGCCCGTGCTCCACAACAAGAGAAGCCACCGCAATGAGAAACCCGCGCACCGCAACTAGAGAAAGCCTGCGTGCAGCAACGAAGACCCAACGCAGCCCCCTCCCACAAATAAATTAATTTTTTTAAAAAAAATGTGGTTTGCAGAATACTGAGGTTTGGCAATCTCCTGAGACCTCTTTTGTGACCTGGGACAACGCCAGCTCAGCTGTCACAGGCAGAGTTCTGTCTGTCAGGTCTGGCTCATTCCTTTCTTCCCATGTTCAGTTTTTCCTAACTTGTGCCTGTTTCACTTTCTGAAGGTGGTCTGCTGAAACAGACCTCTTTGATGGTGTGTTTGTCAATTTCTCCTTGAAATTCTGCCTGTTTCTGCTTCACTTTTTTTCTTTACATATTTTTAGGTCATGGCGTGAGGTACATCCACGTCACAGCTGTTCTATCTTCTCGGTGATCATGACAAAGTATCCCTTTTCCTCGCTACTGACTCTCAATTTGCATTTCGTCTTCCATTTAGGCAAGAAGCATTTTCGGAGCGGTGGTGCCACTGTGGCGTTAGTGGGCTGCACCACGTGGACACTAACGCCCGGCTTCCGGCCCTGCTGGCGGACAGTCTGATGGGATGTCCTTCCCTCTGGGAGGTCTCTTATCTCATGCGGTTACTTTGACGCTGTGCAGTTTTAGGACACTGTGTCTAGGTATGGATTTATTTTTATTTATCCTGTTGGGAACAGGAGAGGCCTTTTAACCTAAGGGTTCTGATCTTTCTCCAACTGTGGACAATTCTCAGCAGTTATCACGACAAGTCTTAAGTCTCCTGCATGCTCGTGGTTCGTGTTCTGGAGCAGCCAGGAGAGGGATGAGGAGCTTGGACACGGCTGTCTGTCAGTGTTCTCCAGACCAGACCCCTGAGTGAGCTCCCCAGGCCCTCTTCCAGCACTCCAACCACCCTGTGGGCTCCCCACTTTACTGCATTCTCCCTCGTTCTTTACACTATGCTGTCTATGACCGTGGTTGCTAACTGGCCCTGAAACCTCACCTTTGGTAATTTTCCTTATCGGATAAATGACATCTGCCTGGACCTATCCTGGACCTGTGGGGTTTGCAGGTTCAAACTTCTCACCAAACTGAGGAGAGCCCTTCTCCAACGTCTCAGGCTGCGTCGCCACGAAGGGCCAGGTCTCCCAAGAGCCTGGGAGGTGGTGCAGGGCGTGAGACCCGTGTCCCTCGAGGCTGCACAGCCCAGGGTCGAGGACACTCACCCGCTCGTTCTTGTCAGTGCAGAAGAGCCGAGTGTGGTGCCTCTTCTGGACCACTATGAACGTGATCCCCGGCTGGTAGTCTTTTTCTAGCTTAATGCATGCCTCTCGGATAGCCAGTAACTCGTGGTGAAGAACCTACAGAAAGAAAGAAGAACACTTTTTTTTTTCCCCCCCGCAGTACATGGGCCTCTCACTGCTGTGGCCTCTCCCGTTGCGGAGCACAGGCTCTGGATGCGCCGGCTCAGCGGCCGTGGCTCACCGGCCCAGCCGCTCCGCAGCATGTGGGATCTTCCCGGACCGGGGCATGAACCCGTGTCCCCCGCATCGGCAGGCGGACTCTCAACCACTGCGCCACCAGGGGAGCCCAAGGAGAACACTTTTGAGGATCATTATTATGTTTTCAGGCCTCTCGCTATCTTGGAATGAATCCCTTAATCATGTGGATGTTTGATACACGTTTACGTTAAGGCTTGTAGTTCCACTAGCTTGCTGTTTGTTACCTGTGTGATTCTGTCTCTCTGAGCCTGTTTCTTCAATAATATCATGGAGCAAACGATATCCAGGTTTCGTGGTTAAATGGTTTAGGTTAGATAACGGAGAAACAGGCTGAGAGCAGTCTCTGGAATGTTCTAAGTGCTACCACCCACCGTGGACATGAGGCACTGGGAAACACATACATGAACAAATCAATCCAACAGCTTATTTTTGGATTGGAGAAGATGGAGAGAATCTAGTAAAAAACAAAACAAAACAAAACAAAAAAACCCAAAAACCCACTGGCTTAGGAGCTGGACCTGAGTTCAAATCCTAGCTCTACCACTAAGCAACTGTGTGGCTTTGGAAAGCCATGCACCCTGTCTGATCCCCAGTGTTTTCAGTTTTAAAATGGGAACATCACACCTTGCAAGCTTGCTGTGAAGACTAAAGTCACCTGCGAAGCGCCAGGAGTTAGGGTACAAGGATGCTGGCACTGTCTCTGCTCCCCAACCTGTGTCAGAGATGAACAGGCACACAGCCTGGCACGGGGTGGTGATGGCTGCTACAGGGACCAGACACCTCAAGGTTTTAGCAACTGCCCTCGTCAAATATTGTGTTGTGATGTCTCAAAACTATGTCTTGGGTTCTGGGTCCAGAAACCCCACTGTGGTGATTCTGTAAGATGTGGAGTGCGTTCACTGAGAGAGAAAACGGAGGATGACACAAACCCTCTTCTGTAGTAAGAATGCCCATGACAGAGGGTGAACGAGTGCTCAGAAGAGGGGAGAACATCTCCCAACGGAGGGAACCAGACGGTTTTGTGTAAGAGGGGCTTCGAGGCCGGCTGGCACAAGCTGGATCTGGACCCGAGAGGCGGCACAGGAACCCCCAACCCAGGTTCCCACAGAAGCTCTGAATCAGGGGCCCTAGCCAAGAGCTACCAGACGGTCAAGGATCCTCAAGCCACCCCCCTCGCCCGCTGTGGCCTCAGCTGCTCCTACTCTGGACCAGGAAGGCACTGGCACCTGTGCCTGGTCATGTGCCACCCCACCTGCCTAGCAGGGCGGCCTGGGGCCTTGGGACGCACTGGAGTGCCTCTTAGGATGTCTTTCTGTCTGGGTGGGTCTCCTGCAGCATCGGGTACTTCTGCCTTCCCCGCCACTGTCTCTCGACGAAGCGTGCACTGGAGACATGGCAGGGATGGAGGTGGCATTAGCCCTGGCCAAGCATGGACACACACTCAGGGCATCAATCCCCCGAGTTCCAGGGTCGGATGGATTCGCCGCTGCCCACACTCCCCTCGACTTGGAGATGCTGCGGGTGCTTTCACCTGGAGCACAGCAACAAACCCCCTTTGGTCCTCACCTGCCCCTCCTCCAGTGCCCCGCTGTCTAAGAGGCTCCCCTGCCTTCCAGACGTTTCCTCAAGGCGATGCCCCACACGTCACCTAAGGTGCCGCCTCTCCCTCCACGTCCAAACAGTGGCTGCGTCCTATTGACTATTTCCAAAGGGCTCCCACCTACCCTCCGCCCGGCCACTCTCCTCACCCTGCTCTGCGCTCTCCCCACTCCGGCCCGCCCCCTCCTTTGCAGACAGAGGTGACCCCCAAGCCACAGTGGTGTCCCTGCCCCACAGAGACCCCCCACAGCCTACAAGGCAAAAACCTGGAGCCGGGAAGGGCCCCTGGCTGGCGTGATCTGGACCAAGTCCGCCTGGACAGGCCTTTCCGCCCCACCTGCCGCAGGGTCCTGACAACCCCGAGTCCATCACTACCGCCCACACGGTGACCAGATAAACCTGGGGGCAAAACAAAAACCACCCCACTGTCTTCATTAGCGAACCCAAGGAGCTGTCCTGCCGAGAAACAGGTGAGTTTAAGACCCCGAGAAGAGGGCAGGGAAGACGCGGGGGAGGCGCCGACCTGCTGGAACTGCCCCTCGGAGACGCCGTCTCGGTAGAAGATGATGCGGGTGGGCTTGAAGCGTGTGGACTTGTAGAACTGGATGAGCAGCTCGCGCACCATGGCCGCCAGGTCCTGGATGATCTCCTGCCGGTGCTGCTGGACACGCACGGTGGCACAGTAGCGGTTCGGGTGGGCGTCCATGCTGCCCACGACCTGCGGGGCAACGCGGGTCAGCAGGAGCCCCGAGGGCCCCCGCTCTAGGGGTGAAGGGGGTCCAGGAGAGGGCTCGTCACACGCAAACCCACCACCTTTACGATTCTTCTGAATGCGTGGCTGTAGTGTTTATAAACGTGTTCCAAAGAGTAAAGGTTTGCCCGAGGGACCTAATAAGAAAATCAACAATTGTTCTGAACCCCTAATTCTGCTTGTGATTAGATGTGGCTGAATTACGTCAGCCCAGAGAAGGTACCTGGCAACGGTGACAGTGACAGTGTTCCCAATTCTTTCAAGCACACCGTTTTCCCAAAGCCATGTGCACCTCTACACATGACACTCCAAGATTCTGACCCCTAAGAGTGACGGGTGTCCCAAAGGCAAGCTGGCCTGAAACCAATCACCCGCAGGTGCCACCCAGAGGGAACCAGACGGCGAGTGCCAGGGACATGACCCCACCGGGCCACCCTGCTGCACTGTTCGTGCTGATCAGACAAGGAAAGGGCCAGGAAGTACGGAGATGCCGATTACGCAGGAACACAGACCAACGGGGGACCCGGCAGGAGGTGATACTCACGGCGGCGATGGACGGCTTCTTCCCGTCCCCGGCAGGTGGGTGTGTGACATCCGCCCCCAGAAAGATGACGGGCTGCTGGAACACCGGAGGCCTGTGAGGGGATGCGGGAGCGTCAGAGGCCAAGGCTCGGGGACACTGCCCAGACCTCTCAGGGTACTGGCACCAGCGTTACTTCGTGTGCTAAGGGTACTGTGGCCGTGTTTGTAAAGACTCCTTATCTTTCAGTCACATGGACAGAAAACCTTACGGGTGAAAAGATGCTTGGTGTGAGATCTGCTTCAGAATAAGGCGGTGGGGGAGAGGGTGTAGGTGGAGCGTAGACTGAATGAGAGGGCTGAGGTGCTGACAGCTGCTGTGGCTGGGCTCAGGGACATGAGGGTTCTACCCACGTAGACGGCTGAAAATTCCAAGATAATTATACATACAAAGAGTCCCATGGTTTGTTACCAACCTTGGACCTGCAGCCGCGCTGCAGGGTGCCCAGGAACATCCTTGTTCTCTAGCTGTTAGAGGCCAGCCCCCGTCCTGACACCCCTACATCTCCTCCAGACATGACCACACACTCTCAGGGCTGCGGCACCGCCCCAGTTGAGAAGTACTGCTCTAAGCTCTCTCCCTGGGTCTTCTAAGCGCCGGCTGCACCCCAGTGGTCACGACCCTGAAGCGCCAGCGTTGGGGACACGGTTCTCGAGCCGGCCGGCGGGTCCCAGTCTCACCGGCTGTGCGCCCTGGAGCTTCCTCTCTCTGTGCCTCACTCTCCTCTTTTCCCTGACCACCTGTGCTCTCCCGCCCACCCTGCGCCTGCCCCCCACCCCCACCCCCACCCCGTGGCTCTTCCCTGCGGCCCCCTCCCCCACTCCTGGATGGGTCCCGGGAGCATCGCAGCACAACACATGCAGTTATGACTCACACCAGCAGAACCACACCTGCCTCCGGACTCCACTCTCTTCCCACAGCTCCCTCACTTCCCTTGCTCGCCTTGTGGCAAAGCTCCCGGAATTAGCCGATCACGTTTACTGCCTCCCAAGCAGGCCTCCTGCTGCCATGGCAACAAGACTCCTCTTTGCAAGGTCACCGATGACCTGCACGTGTCCCCCAGTCCCATGGTGGAGCCTCGGACCTCATTGCACTTGGCCGGTTGGCATCGAGTGACAGGGCCACGCACTGGCTCTTCCCCCGACCCCACCAGGCCCCAGTGCTGCCTTTCCAACCCGGGACTCCCCGGGGGGCCAAGGGCTTGGATGTCCTTCCTATCTACACCCTGCCCTGGGGCTTCTCTCCAGCCTAGAGGCCTTAAACACCACCTCCACGTGAGGATCCCTGAACAAACCCCACCAACACCAGGCCTCTGTTTCCCCTCCTCCCCCCTCCCCCACCCCCAGTGTCTCCCCTGGGAGGCTGACGCACAGCCCAGCTTCCTCGTCCATTGCTGCCTAACCACCCCAGAGGCGCGGGCTTGGACTCACTCTCGAGTCTCCTCTTCCATTCACAGACCATCCCGTCCCAGCCGTGCCCCAGCACCTCTCCTGGGACAACGCAGGAGGGCCCGGTCCCCACTCCACCCAGAGCTGGAGTCGCCTTTTAGAACGAGGTCACTGGAGCTACACCTCCACTCGTGAACCTCCCTCCCATGGATGCGCTCCCCCGGAGGGAGTGCCAGGCCCCCCAGCAGCCCTCTGCCCCTCAGTCTCTCAGTGGAACACCTGCTGCACTCCTGGCAGGCTGTACCACAGGGCCCTTGCATGGCCTGTGCCCTCTGGAACGCTCTCCTCCCAGGCGTCCACGTGATCCCGCCCCCTCCAGTGGCTGCGGTCTGCTTAGTGCCACCTCCCCTGTGAAACCCTCACCCTTCTGAGCTCCTGTCCCTTCCGCTGTGTCACTGTTGCTCACCTGGGAAGTGCGTTTCTGGACCCTCTCACCGGGGCCTGCGCTGGAAGGCTAGGGCTTCTGCACACAGTAGGCGCTCAATAAACACAGAACCTGCCGCTGAGTGAACTGAGCGAGTCCAACGACCCCTCATGGCAGAGCCACCCCCGCTCAGGGCAGCCACCACATCTCACGTGCGGGACCCCCGGCCCCGGACGGGGTAAGAAGTCCCTTCTCCTCGGGCCCCTGCACCCGGTCCTCAGTGGCCTGCAGGTGGCCCTGGTCCCCTGGACCGAGAGTACCCGAGACCCGCGTCCTCCTCGCTTCCTTCAGCCCACCGTCCAGGGGAGCGGACGCAGGCCCCGGCGGGCCCCACCCCCAGCCCCACCCGGCCGGGGAGTCACCTCCCCTGGGAAGGCGGGCCTCACCTCCCCTGGGGCAGCAGGATGTTGTTCACGCCGCCCAGCTTGACGTTGATCTTCAGGCAGAGGTTGGACAGGGTCTGCGGCGTGGTCCTCTGCACGTTCTTCATCTGCACGCACTGCGTGGCCATCCCCAGCACCGTGTCTCCCACACGCTTGACCTCGGCTGCGGAGGGAACGGTGCGCTCAGGGCGGCTCCCCTGGCGCCTCCCCGCTGCCCGCCCCGAGCTCCCCCGCTCCACGTGCAGCCAGGCCCGTGGAAGAAGGGGTCAGAGCCCGGGTTCCAGCTCTGCTCCACGCCTCCCCGGCCTGCGCTAGCTGCGGGGCGTGTGTCCCGCCCGCTCAGGGAGGCCGGGCGGTGCACGCAGCCCAGTCCTGTCAGAAGCGTTTCTGCGACTCATCCAGGCCTGCAGGGCGGTGCGGGCAGAGCCAGGCTGGAAGCCAGGGCTTGCATTCCAAAGGCCACCCTCCACCACGGTGCTCAGGATTGCAAGCGAGCCAATGCCCGAGTCGTGAAAAATATAAACACTGGCATCCTCACATCCTCGGCAAACGCAAATCCGACATCCAAGACCTCTCTGGGCCCACACCCCCTCTACTCCCGGGTTCTTTCGTGAAGCAACTGGTCAGTCGCTCCCTGGGCGGGCCTGGGAGAAGATGCGTGCGTAGCATGGGAATTCCGAGGGCTTTCTCTTTCCTCCTGTCCCTGGACACGGAGCAAGTGCTCCGTCGCCACCCGGACGGGGGATCCAGTCAGCGACACTGACACGCCTCTCTGTTCTTCGACCCAGGGCACCCACACACCTCCCACGCTGGGGCCTCTGGTCCCCAGGGGGCACCCACCTCCCCGTGCCACCGCCACCTGTCTACACCACCAGCGCCCCAGAGCTTCCCAACCCAGGGCCTGGGACTCCATCACAGGGGCCTGGTAACTTTCAGCCGAGTGAAAGTGCAACCACTCTTCTGGCAGAAAGGACTGTGATCAGCTTCCAGAGGATTCTGAGGCGGGCACAGCTCACAAGTGGAGAAGTGAGTCCCAGGCAGGAGCTGAGGACGGCGCCCCGAGTGGGTGACTGCGTGTGCGCCGCCTGGCTGCTCCTCCATCCAGCTGACGTCTGTGTCGGGCGGCGCACAAGGTAACCGCACACGTGTCGAGTCCTGTGCCACCGCAGGATGCCGGCCTCCGGGAACCGCGGCCCCAGACAAGAGTACCAAGGGCGGCTCTGGGCACGTGCGCGGCCGCAATCAGAAGCCACCCAGTCTTTCCCAGCTCTCGAGTGAGCCAGAGACTGGCAGCTCCTCGGTGTGGCAGAGACACCGAGGGCTGAGGCGGCACCGCACACCCACAGCGCCACCGGCAGCGGCCGGAGGCCGTGCGCGCGCCGAGGCCTACCGTAGACGGGCGTTTTTCCGGGCAGAATGACCACCACCAGCTGCAGGCCGGCGTACGTGTTCTTCAGGTGCCTGAACATGGGCTCCACACTATCTGCGCCCTGGGCGTATTTACAGAAGCACGGCTGGCCCTGGATCGGCATTCCTGCGTCTCTCGAGATCTTTCTGAGCTGCTCCGTGAAGGACCTGAAGGAGGAGGAGGTTCATTACGTGAAGCACCGAGAGCGCCAATGATTCAGCTCAACCGGAAGCCCTGGGGAAAGGGCACAGTCCTAACAGATCAAGACCCCAAACCATCTTCATCGAGATCCAAATCCGAGCTGAAGCCCTGGACAAGGCCGTTTCAACATGGTAACAGACAAAGGCGGCCGTTCGTGCTAGCCATGCAGCTTACTGTAAAGTCACGATGACACAGGAGACTTCAAGTCGCGGCCACGCTGCCCCGCACCGGCTGTGACACTCCCAGGGCAGCGACAAGTGCTGTCCTTTGAAAGCCGTGTGTGAGCAGCTGCCGCCCACTTTCCTGCGGATGCCGAGCGTTGTCAGGGTGAGGAGGACTGTGAGCTGACTGTCCCCCCTTGGATTTCCCCCCAGTTATCCCTGTGTGTGCAACTTGGACTCGGATGACATAATCACGGGAGGAAACCAAACAGCCCCCAGTTAGAGTAGCACCGACAGCTGCGGCCGACAGGCCCTGTGAAATCACAGGCGGGGCTGGGGAGACAGAGCCACGGCTCCTATTTTAAGCTCAGGAATAGAAACACCACCGCCTTTTACCATAAAGTCAGGACACTCCGACCCGCTGCAGCCACTTAGCGCTCGACCTCCAGCACGCACCTACGCCCACACGTGCACGTACCCTGGGGCCATCTGGCTCCAGGAAAAGTGAAATGGGGGCCACGGACAGGACACGGAGAGGGGAGGCACCCCGAGGTCGGACTCTAACCCACTCTGCCCCCCGACATCCCGCACTCCCAGCTTCCCCGCTGGTGGCGTGGAGGAGAGGCCCCGCCCCTCTCCGAACCCTGAGAGCCACAGCTCTCTGGAGCCACCCTCTGCTACCTTCCCCCGCTTTGCAGGCCCCCCCGCTCCCCCCCAGAGAGGCAGGAGACAAAAGCCCTCCTCTCCCTGTTAGGTCTGTTTGGCACAAAAGCACGAGCAACTGAGCTGCATGTTTATGGAGCCGCTTTCAAAGGGTCTGACACTGGGCCAGGCTAGGCTGAGACCATCTCCTCCCTTGCCTCTACCTTGTACACGTACTCTTCACTTGCTGTTTTGTTTCTTACGGAACCTGCCCCACCTCTTCACACTCGCTCCAACAGCAAGTCTGAGAAGCACAGCAGCACCGGGGTCCCCCACTTCCCGGCCCGGCCACGCCAGGCAGTGCCCTTCCACGGGGAAAGGCTGCCAACCCCTGCCCTCCAAACGGAGCCCACGATCTGCCCAGCCTGACGCAGCGGGCCTTCCCCGTGGCCCCTCCCCCCGCCCCTCCAAGGCCCGGTGCCCCTGCTCCTGGGGGCCTTACTTGAGGTGGACCTCCGTGCACTGGCGCTGGGGGGCGAAGCACGCAATGGCCCACACCTTGATCTCAATGCCCGTGTGGAACTGCTTGTTCCTCATGTCCCAAACGCCCTGGACAGGGGTGGCAATCGCTTTATTCTGCAAACGGAAAGAAGTTTATAGAGTAAGAAGAAAACGGAAAACATATTCCTCTGACCTTGGATTTTGTCACTGTCCCTACTGCTGTTGGTCCCCTGACCAGATGGCAGCTCCTGAGGCTGAGAAGGGAACCTTTGTGTAGACTCCCCATCTCTGAGCTGCCTGGCACCACAGGGGTCCCACAGGTGTGTGCAGGATGGATGGATGGATGGATGGACGGACAGAGGATGGATGGAGGGGTGAGAGGTGGAGGGAGGATGGAGGGGTGAAGAAGTAGATTGTGGGGAGCAGGGGGGTGCCCGGAAGGCGGAGCAGGGAGGGCCCAGAGCTCCATCCAATCTCACGGGTAGCCTGGAGGAAAAGAAGTGCCTCACGACGTTACAGGAAGGCTTCTTGTCTTATAAACAGGCTTCCGCTCATTTTACCTCATCCATTATCAGCGGGGCAGCCAGGGAAGGGAAGGGAAGGGAAGGGAAGCAAGGTGTTTGTTCCCAGTCCTGTGCCTGGAGCAGACAGGCCAGCCAGGACTGAGCCCATCGCTCCCCCGGCTCCCCGGGCCACGGCCTGCAGTTGCTCAAGCTGCTCCCGTTCCGGAAGGAGAAACCAGCGCACGACGCATCCACTCAACCAGAAACGACCAGGTCTCAGCGCTGTCACTGAAGGAATCTCTGAACTGCCTTCAATTGATTCTGGAGCACAAGGGACG